>NC_066893.1:27466298-27563521 GCF_022985175.1 Labeo rohita
TGGCATTTGGTTTAAGCCTACGCTTATATCCATCGCCACCTGTAAGCTCTTTCAGTAGCTGTGGTCATCATATCAGTATTTTATTTTCAGAGTTGTGTATTCTGAATTGTTTTGTGGTAAAAAAGCAACAGGTAGCGCCAGTAGCTCAATGAGCGCAACCATTTCATGTCATTATGGCGCCCCCCCATAGTTCAAAATATGTATAAAACTATGTGCATTTTCTAAACTACAAATTGTTCATGAGTTTTCTACTACATATTTCAGTAAAAGACACCATTTACGTTATATGAAATCATACATTATTTATATATATATACAGTAGTCAACATTTGAAGTGGATCAAAAAAAAAGTTCATCAAAGTTGTCCTAAGACAAGAACGGGTATTCTTTTTGGTTTTAGGACAAATTTAATGAAAGGTTTTGATCCACTTCAAATGTTGACTACTGTATATATATATCAGAGGTTGCGCTAGACTTTAACATTACCCGTCATTTTAATTTTCATGTTTTAATTATAATAATGCATTGTAAGTCGCTTTGGATAAAAGCGTCTGCTAAATGAATAAATGTAAATGTAATTGCTTTTATTTTTGTTCACATTTTCATTTTTTAATTATGAACCTACAGGATGATATAAGCTTATGCACTTATTTTTAAGAGAACAGACGAACAGATGAGACTGCGTAACTTTTCATGTTCAACACCACGCCCTGCAGTTACGGCGATTTTAATATATTCTCATTTTTATGAACCAATATCGATTAGTAAATCCCAATCGTTCTTTTGGTTTATGCTGTTTTCAGTTGATGAATGAACAGTACATAGTGTGCCTCCCATCCAATAAATTGGAATAGGCTAAGCTTTGTGTTACTTTTGATATGAAACAAAGTCTCACGTTCTATCCATTTCATTAGAAAATTCAAGCAATAAATACCATTTTGCCGCTCTTTAATGTGACGTGATAGATCATTGTAGCTTCTGTGTACTCGCCTGTGCGTAATCAAACGCATAGCAAAACATTCGTGACAGTTTCGTTTTTGCTCTGGATCCAGTTCTCTGCGAAGCGGTTATAAATTCACTGTAAACTATGGCTTCACAGGGATTACTGCTTTTATAAAATTCCATATATATTCCATATATATGTAGTAAGGATTCACAACATAAAACAGAGCAAATAAAGTGTAATGATTTAAATAAAAACAGTATTCTTCCACCAAACAATGTAGTTCCTCAGAAACAGTTGTAACAAAGTGGTTGCCAAGCAACACACAAAAGTAAATAAAGGTGTAAGTTTGTAGAGCAATTTACAATAGCTTTAAATGCAGCTCAGCCAATCAGAGTCAAGGACCGGAACTATCCGTTTTATAGTGTGTATTTTGGAAACAAAATAAAACCTCCAAAATTGATGCATGAAAAAAAACAAACAATGGTTTTAACAGCCTACAAATGTTAAAGTATTTATTATGAATTTAATCCATTTAACACCCAACTGAATCCAATTTAAAAAACGTTTTGTGTTTATTTCAGGGCGGTGGACCTGCTTTAATATCGACACCAGACATGCAAAAATCATCAAGGGTTCAAAGGAGGCTCAGTTTGGATATACGGTTCAACAACACGAAGCCGATGGGCGGAAATGGTAAGAATGCATCTTGAGAAACTGATCTAAAAACTGAAAACTAGTTCAGTATGAAAACCTGATCGACACTTTAATTTTATATTGCCAGTTTGAGTTTCATAGGCCTGAGAGAACATTCCCAAATTAACATTTTACAGCTCTGGTGTTGCGCTTTCATACCTCATGAGACGTAATGGAGTTCGCAGCCGTGTTTCACTGAAGAATCAACATCATCACAGAGGTTTCGTCTAAAATTTCTGAAGAATTTAAAAAACAGACACAAATTGGTCGCACAGTATAAATATAGAGCTTTAAAATGAATGTGGAGCAGCTCAGAGCATTTGATGAGAAATGGTTCATTAAATCTCTGACATTCATATTTTGAGCACACTTAAGCAAATCTTCATTTGCTCTCTCATGGCTGTCTAGAAGAAACAATCGAGATATTATAGAGAGAAGCAGAACTTAAGCAATAACTTTCTTCTTGAATAGTTTCATCCATCATTTTTTTTCCAATGAAATACTGTTGTGAAATGTGATCGTGCTCATGGTTCTGCTGTCTGCTGGCAAACAAACAGTCTCAGAATTGACCTTGAAACTCTCCAAGCAGGAAGACATATCATTCTCACTGAAGTAAATCAAGCTGTGGTTCTCCTGACGCGACATAACTGCATCTGCACGAATTCATGGGAAATTAAAGAAGCAATAAACAAAACCATTAACAATGACAACAAATAACATATGTTATTTCCACCTCATTTATAATTGGTCAGGCAAACAGA
Organism: Labeo rohita; assembly: GCF_022985175.1. NCBI lineage: Eukaryota > Metazoa > Chordata > Actinopteri > Cypriniformes > Cyprinidae > Labeo > Labeo rohita. Next base: position 27,468,699 of record NC_066893.1, read on the forward strand.
CAAGTCCCGCCCCAAACTGACATGATTGGTTGACTCAGACATTGATGGATCATTGTTTTTGAAAGCAAAAACAAGCAAAGCTTGTGTTTCACTCTTTATGAAGTCTTATGTCAGAAACTGTGCAACATACATCAAACTTACTCATATTTACACTACCAGTCAGATGTTTTTTTTATGTTTTTTAAAGAAGTCTCTTCGGCTCACCAAGCCTGCATTTATTTGATCCAAAGAACAGCAAAAACAAGTAAAATTTTGAACTATTTTTACTTTTTTTAAAAAAGCTGTTTTCTATTTAAATATATTTTAAAATGTAATTTATTCCTGTGACATCAAAGCTTAATTTTTAGCATCATTACTCTGGTCACATGATCCTTCAGAAATCATTCTGATTTGCGTTTATCATTATTAAATTATAAATGCATTTATTTTTATATTTACATTTACATTTACATTTTTAATAAACTACTAAAACTTTTATTATTATTATTATTATTATTATTATTATTATTATTATTATGTAGAAAACAGCTGAGTAAAATTTTTTCAGGTTTCTTTGATGAATAGAAAGTTCAGAAGAACAGCAATTATCTGAAATACGAATCTTTTGTAACATTATAAATATCTTTATCATCACTTTTGATCAATTTAAACCATCCTTGCTAAATAAAAGGATAAATATAAAAATAAAAAAAGCCTTTGAATAATATAGTGTATAATGTTACAAAAGCTTTTTATTTCGGATAAATGCTGATCTTTGGATCTTTCTATTCATCAAAGCATCCTGAAAAAATTTACTCAATTGTTTTAAATATTGTAAATAATAATAAAAATGTTTCTTGAACAGCAAATCATATTTCTGAAGGATCATGTGACACTGGAGCAGTGATGCTAAAAATGTGGCTTTGATCACAGGAATACATTTTAAAATATAATAGAAATCAGTTATTTTAAATGGTTAAAATATTTCACAATATTACTGCTTTTGTATTTTGGATTAAATAAATGCAAGCTTGGTGAGCAAACAAGACTTAAAAAAAACATTAAAAATCTTACTGTTCAAAAACTTTTGACTGGTAGTGTAGGTGCATAAATTTTAGAACCAGGTGCATGTATAATTGCAGCCATGTAGAATGTGACTTGCGTCATTAGCAGTAATTGCATTACTGTAACCCAGCCTGTCCTTACTGTAACTTATGTTAAAGCTAATCAATTAGCCCTAAACATTACACGCTCACAGTTTACAGCCTTTAAAACACAGGGTATTGTTTTTGACTCATAAAAGCCCAGGTACACAAAAGAATACACATCATTAACCAAACTCCCACGGCACCAAAACCGCCAAATCCGGACGTCAGCTTCCTGTTGTTTGTCATCACTGATGGAGAACTCGTGGTCCCCCAGTTTTGAGAAACCTGGGGGCCTTTGATGTGCGCAGGTAAATAAGTGGAAAGTATTTGCACTTGTCTCGACCCCTTCTGAGAGCGTGAGCTCTGGAAAGTATGTGTTTTGTGGCTTGTAATTCCCAAACCCCCTCCTGTGCATCCCATCTCGGGACAAACCGTGTGGCACGCGCTTCCCTCTGGAATGCGGTACTAAGCAGAACCGAGAGGAATGCTGTTTTTCAATTTCTGTAAAATGTCACTTAAAGTGACGGTTTTGCTTTATGCAGTAATGCATACAAATAAGTTAGTTCTTAAAAACACATGCATCTAAATTATTACTTTAAATGTTGCATGATATTCCCCTGTTGTTCTAGTTGAGGCCCGAGTGCATCCGGTTTACATGTTTTGGTAAATCCCAAAGTAAATAAAAAGTGCCTCTTTTACATAAAAATAATAGAAAATTAGCTGAAAATGTACTCATCCTCAGGTCATCCAAGATGTAAATGAGTTTGTTTCTTCATCAGATTTGGAGAAATGTAGCATTGCATCACTTGCTCACCAATGGATGTGAATGGGTGCCATCAGAATGAGAGTCCAAACACCCGATAAAAACATCACAAAAATTCACAAGTAATCCACACCACTCCAGTCCATCAGTTAACATCTTGTGAAGCCAAAAGCTGCGTTTGTAAGAAACAAATCCATCATTAAGCCATTTTAACTTCTGACTAAAATGCAAATGCATAAAATAATCCATTATATTCTATTAATATAATATCTATTATGGTTATTTTCATTCTGCACCCCATAATTTATCAGTGCACATTTGTCTTCAAAAAAATTTTGTTTGTTTTTTAGTACAAATATCTAAACAGTCTTAAAGTAAGATATATTTATTTTTAGATGCATAATGACAAAATATTAAGTTTTGTTTCCTGAAAAATGACTGTGGGATCAGTTGTCTCTTTGAATGAAGTTTATTTTTCTGACCCCATTGGCAGATATATTATTCTTATTTTAAGCATAAAAACACTTAATTTTGATTTCTTTTTCCTCCAGAAAATATGAATCCTGATTTAAAATGTTTCAATGTTTACACTAAACACAAGACAGAAATACCAAATAAGAACATTTTGTATCGTGTTTCATATAAAAATAAAAATACATCACATTATGGATGTAAAATGGGATGACATTAATGGTAAACACTAAAAAGTAATAGTCGCTGATGCTGTGTCAGAGATTCATTTCCTCAACATAACTCATTAAATGAAGAATTTGTAGTACTTTTGGGATATTGGTATCCACATGTCAACATGTTCCGATCCGCAAGATTAAGAACAACATCAGTTTATATTCCAGAGCAGCCGGTTTCTGGCTAATATCATCAGCAGAAGCTTTTATCAGAAGTGACGTATGAAGAGAACGCGGCTTTGCACCCAATTCTGATTTGTTCTTCAAATCCAATATTTAGGACTGACTGTCTGCAGCGTCACTGTGCAAGTGCTGAAACTGGATCCGTTTGTTCAGACAGTGAAGTCAATATCCAGGATAGTACAACTAATATTAATCTGATTGTACTGTTTAGACTGAAATGCATATCTAAAATTCCTATTTTAATCAGATTTCAGACCACATACAAATGTGGTTTGGATTGGGTTTGTAAAAACTACGGATTTCACACAGACAACAAACAGCTAAACAGATTTGAGTCGGACATGACTGTGTGAACAAATCGAAAGGGGAAAATTCACTTAAAATGAATTGAACATCCTGTTAGCCTTTATTTGCATATAATGTCTGCATTGTTTTAGCAAACAAAATTATAAATAGCCAAATGCATTTCGTTTAAACAAAACACAGTTTGATTCCCAGTAAATGCATGAACTTGAAATGCAATGTCATCAGTCCTAATGTTTAACTACTAGGTTTTACGCAAGCATGTTTTATGTTTCTTGACATGACAGTGGTTATTTTGTGCAAACTTACATTTAATGTTAATTCAGCAAGGGCGTAAGTTTGACTTTGACATTGGTGGGTACATAACAGCAGACAACCCCTTCTTAAATGTAAAGAAGTGAAACAACAGATTAATGAGTTAATTAAAATTTCACAAAAAGCTTATGGACGTATTTATAGACATTCAAGTGTTTTGGCAATCAACCCACACAGAGAAATTGTGGTCAGATTTTTTTTAATGTTCAGCCAATCTTGTTTTGTAAGTGACATTCCTTAGATGTTTTCTATGTTTTGTTTCACTACTCAAATGAGAATACAGAAAAAAATACTTATTTAATTTGTGTTTCTTGTTAGTCAGATTTCATATACATACAAAAATCTCTCTAAACCTCTCTGTTATTTATTCAGAGTTGATCTAGACAAGTATATTGAAACTATCCAAAGCTTGGTTAATCCTAAATTCATTCTTTGTGTCCTCTTAAAGTGTAAATGTATTCATTTTTATATTTTCTTATTTAACCTGGCAACACAAATTAACCATGGTTTTGCTACACAGTATAACCATGGTATTTGTAGTAAAACTGTGGTTATACAAATGGTAATCAATATGCCAAAATCATGTTTCTTAAGGGTTTTATATTTGTGTAGGCCTATACTTTCTTTCTTTCTTTGGTGTTGTCTTAATAACTGTACTGCCTGAATTAGTTTGTTTTGTACTGTTTAACAAAAAAAAAACAATGAAAAATAAAGAAATCAGAAAATATATTTGCGATATGTGCTTCAAAGACCTTAATCAAATGATTCGCGAACCCGCTCCGAAATTTCGATCTGAATCAAATGATTCGCGATAAGCACTTCGAAGTCCTGTGGCCAGTTGCATAAACCATAGTCTTAAAAAGTAGTTATCTTTTTTTTTTTCTTTAAGACTGGTCATAACTTTTTTTAAGTCAAAATGGTATGGTAGATTGGTATTATTGGTATTATTATAATGGTAGATTATGTAAAGCCAACAACATAGCAGCACCACTTTGCATACAGCATACAGGTTTGGATCAACATGAAAATGAGTAAACAACATCTAAATTATTCATTTGAGAGTATGCTGGGATACTTGTAGGTTGTTTAGGGTAAGAAAGAGACTGTTCAAACGGTCTGTCATCCTTTAAGACGTTGAGCTCCAATTTATTCAGAAAGACCTGGCATGTTGTATTAGCATCGGATGGCTTGGAAAAACGACTGGGTTTAACCTGACGTTCCTCAAATAACTTTGCCTCAGGATAGACTAAACCTTCACAACGGGTGCCAAAGAGTAACGGTACATTCCAATAATGACTGACATTCAGAAAGTGGTGCATTGTGGGAACCGAGAAGGCTGCAAAACTTCTCTAAACCCATCAAACTAGATCATCTTGACTAGAAGTCCAACAAAATACCTTAGACTGGTTTATGTTGGGTTTTAGATTGGTTTACGTGTTCAGAAGACACAGCTATAAGTAAAACCATTAAACTAGACCATCCTGTGGCCAGTTAAAACCAACAAACCACTTTAGACTGATTTATGCTGTTATTTTTTTCAAACTGACAATATGACAAGACTGCATTGCAGTGTTTTTGATTCAGGTTGTAGGTAAAACCTTTAATCGACACCATCCCGACCGCTTTGGTTGCCAGTTAAGACCAACAAACCACCTTAGACTAGTTTTTCACATTATGAGAAGAGCACAAATTGACTGACAATGACATTTCCGTGATTCAGAACACACGGCTGTGGGTCGCAGTGGCAGTGGAGGAATGTAAACATTGACATGGATGGATTTCACAGGCCAAACTCTGGGATGCGGTTTGTCGACGCAGTTCTAAATGCCTTGATCTGAACGCGAACAGCATTACTGAGTTTGCTGTTGGTTTCTGGTATTGGCTCCGTCCCAAGCGTACCTCAGAAGCTGGAAAAATCTGCTTAGCGGTTCCCTGCTGCTGGGCTCGTGTAGCGTTTTCCTCCTATCGGGGAGTGAATGACTTTGACTGGAGCTCTGGAACGCAGCTGGAATGTTGAACTTGTGATCCTGTTTGTGTTTCTCATAAAATGGCTGTTTGGAATGGTCTACTACCATTCACTAATTTATGAACAACAATTAAAGCTATAATAGTATGTAAGAAAACCAAATATCCCAAGATTTTAATAAACCGTGTTGCAGAATTGAAGATTACATCAAACAATTAACCATGATCAAATAATGTATGTTGTATAAGTATTTTAATTTTTGTATTTCAGGCTCCTGGTTGGAGCTCCCTTTGAGAGCAATGGTAAACACCAGACAGGTGACGTCTACAGATGTCCACTAGACGGCAAACGCACCACAAACTGCACAAGACTGCATTTAGGTATCATATCATGCGTCTGATCCCTCAGAAGGCCATTCAGGATGTACAGTTGAGGTTAAAAGTTTACATACACCTTGCAGAAACTGCAAAATGTTAATTATTTTACCAAAATAAGAGGGATCATACAAAATGCATGATATTTTTTATTTAGTACTGACCTGTTAAGATATTTTTAAGATGTTAACATAAAGTCCACAAGAGAAAATAATAGTTGAATTTATAAAAGTTTACATATGCTTGATTCTTATTACCTGAATGATCCACAGCCGTGTTTTTTTGTTTAGTGATAGTTGTTCATGAGTCCCTTGTTTGTCCTGAACAGTTAAACTGCCTGCTGTTCTTCAGAAAAAATCCTTCAGGTCCCACAAATTCGTTTTTTTCTGCATTTTTGTGTATTTGAACCCTTTCCAACAATGACTGTATGATTTTGAGATCCATCTTTTCACACTCAGTACAACTGAGGGACTCATATGCAACTATTACAAAAGGTTCAAATGCTCACTGATGCTCCAGAAGGAAAAACGATTCATTAAGAGTCGGGGGGTGAAAACTTTTGAGTTTGAAGATCAGGGTAAATTTAACTTATTTTGTCCTCTGGTAAACAAGTAACTATCTTCTGTAGCTTCTGAAGGGCGGTACTAAATAAATAAAAAATATCATATTTAGGCAAAATAAGAAAAATGCACACATCTTCATTCTGTTCAAAAGTTTTCACCCCCCAGCTTAATGCATCTTTTTTCCTTCTGGAGCATCAGTGAGTGTTTGAACCTTATGTAATAGTTGCATATGAGTCCCTTAGTTGTCCTCAGTGTGAAAAGATGGATCTCAAAATCATGCAGTCACTGCTGAAAAGGCTTCAAATACACAAAAATGCAGAAAAACAAAATAATTTTATGGAACCTGAAGGATTTTTCATGAACAATTTTTACTAAACAAAAAAAATTCAACTATTATTTTCTGTATGTAAACATCTTTTATGTAAAATGTCTTATTCAGGTCAGTGCTAAAGAAAAAATAACATGCATTTTGCATGATCCCTCTTATTTTGGTAAAATAATTAACATTTTGCAGATTCTGCAAGGTAAACTTTTGACCTCAACTGTAGGTGACTTTTTTCTTCAGTAGAACAGTAAAGAAGATTTTTAGCTGAAACCGTGATCCTTGGTGATTCATAAAATGCAAGTCAACAGGCTGCCTGTTTTTGAGAAGAAAAGGCGCATAACAAAATAAAAACAAAAAATTAATAGTTGTTGCTTCTGATGATATTGAAGTCTTATGAAGCCAAATGCTCAGTCTGTGCATTACATTACCTGTAATCCAGAGCCTCCCTTAGTGAAAAATAAATTTACTATAAAGCATTAATATACATATTTCATGCTAAGTATACTACAAATACATTTACATATTATGTACTTAATAAAAATACCCTGCAATTGTACTTTTAGTATACTAAACTGGTATATTTAAAGTCTGCTAAATTGGAACAACTAATTTGTACTTAATGCACTTTAAATGTGTGGAAGTAGCGCTGAAGTCCAACTTAAGATATACTTAAGTATATTCGATTGTGCTAAAGTAGAACTATTGCAAGTATACTTTAGGTAGCCTTTAAATGTTTTACATTTAAAGACTGATATTATTTAAAGATTATACTTTAGGCTTAATATTAAGAAATGTGCATTGTGCACAATTATTAATCCAAACAATGTTTAATTACAACTTTTTAATAATTTTAATATCAGTAAGTCTCAAGCGATATGTCAGCAAATATGTTTATAGACTTGAACCATACTTAGTATAAAATAAATACGTTTTAAATCTATTACGTTTTTACTAGGGTCAGACTAATGGGGAAAACTGATTATTTTCTGCAAACTGGTTCTTTCGGACAGTTCTTTTCAATGAACTGGTTCAATTCACTAGTAATGCACTGACATAATGTATACAGCACCCATGTGAAACGTGGATGTTTGACATGTTTTGTAAAGCATATAAAGTGAAAAATCTAGTCTTTATCATCTCACCTTTACATAAACAATGAGAAACCATAAAAACCTTCATTTCGAGTTCATTCAAGTGTTCGGTGAACTGGTTCAATTAGTTCACGAAAAAGAACCGGTTCAAAAGAATAATTCATTTGGGAATCAGACATCATTCTGTTGCTTTGAGGCTCTGGATTAAAGGTAATATGTGACCCTGGACCACAAAACCAGTCTTATGTTGCACAGGTATATTTGTAGCAGTAGCCAAAAATACATTGAATGGATCAAATTTATCGATTTTTCTTTTATGCCAAAAATCATTAGGATATTAAGTAAAGATCATGTTCCATGAAGATATATCGTAAATTGCCCATGGTAAATATATCAAAACTTAATTTTTGATTAGTAATATGCATTGCTATGAACTTCATTTGGACAACTTTAGAGGCGATTTTCTCAGTATTTTGATTTTTTGCACCATCAGATTTAAAACTGTCAAATAGTTGTATCTCGGCCAAATATTGTCCTTTCCTAAAAAAACATACATCAACGAAAAGCATATTTATTCAGCTTTCAGATGATGTATAAATCTCAATTTAATTAAATTTACACTTATGACTGGTTTTGTGGTCCAGGGTCACATATTGTAAACAAAGTTCAGTTTCCGATCATTTCACTTCATAAGACCTTGATATATTGTCGGGAGCCACAGGTATTGATTATGTGTTGCCTATACAGTATGTGACCCTGGACCGCAAAACCAGTCTTAAATAGCACGGGTATATTTGTAGCCACAGCCAAAAATACATTGTATGTGTCAAAATTATAGATTTTTCTTTTATGCCAAAAATCATTAGGATATTAAGTAAAGATGATGTTCCATGAAGATATTTTGTAAATGTCCTACCGTAAATATATTACAACTTAATTTCTGATTAGTAATATGCATTGCTAAGAACTTCATTTGAACAACTTTAAATGCAGTTTTCTCAGTATTTTGATTTTTTGCACCTTCAGATTACAGATTTTCAAATAGTTGTATCTCAGCCAAATATTGTCCTATTATAACAAACCATACATCAATGGAAAGCTCAGAAAGATGTATAAATCTCAATTTTAAAAAAATGTATGACTGGTTTTGTGGTCCAGCGTCAAATATATGCTCTTTTTGTCAAAAACGGGCAACCACTGAGTTGGATTTAATGAATCACCAAGACGACAGTTTCAACTAAAACATTTTGTACTGTTCTACTCAAGAAAGAAACAGCAAATAATAATTTTTGGGTGACTTACTCCTTTAAGCTTTAAAAAGGCAAAATGTAAGAACGTTTTGTAATTTGTTCTCTCTTTTCCTCTCTCTGCTGTTTTTAAGGAAAGATATCCTTGAACAACGTGTCTGAACGTAAAGAGAAAATGAGGCTGGGAATGACTCTCACCTCCAACCCGAAAGACAACAGCTTTGTGGTAATACACAATGCAGAAATGTACAGTTTCTAATTAAAATGCATAAGTAAATGGCTCGTGAATATATTTCATGCTGACTGTGTTTTAGGCATGTGGACCATTGTGGTCATACGAATGTGGAAGTTCATACTACAGCACAGGCATCTGTTCAAGAGTCAACAGCAGCTTCGATTTCACCCACAGCATTGCTCCAGCCTATCAAAGTAAAGCCAAACTTTTTCATTTATGAAGCTTCATCTCATTAACAATTGCAGATCATATGCATATTGACAGCATCAGTTTCTCCACAGGATGCGAAACCTACATGGACATAGTGATTGTGTTAGATGGGTCCAACTCCATCTACCCCTGGTATGAGGTTCAAGATTTCCTGATAAATGTGCTACAGAAGTTTTACATCGGTCCAGGACAGATCCAGGTGCGTCTGAATTACGACCTGGAAAATCAGTTTTGGACTGTTCTGACTTTGATTTATGAACGGTTTGGACTGTACAAAAACAGCACTTACCACTGTACTCCTGAGGCTCAGGAACTCATCCAAGCAGTGGAAACTAATCTGATAATTCAAGAAAATATTCAAAATTATTAATAGAATATTAATTAAAGGAGAACTCCACTTCCAGAACAACAATTTACAAAAAATTTATTCACCCCCTTGTCATCCAAGATGTTCTTGTCTTTCAGTCTTCAGTCGTACAGAAATTATGGTTTTTGAGAAAAGCATTTCAGGTTTTTTTCTGCATGTAATGGACTTCCTTGGTGCCCCAATTTTGAACTTCCAAAATGTAGTTTAAATGCAGCTTCAAAGGCTCTAAACGATCCCAGCCGAGGTAGAAGGGTCTTATCTAGCGAAACGATTGGTCATTTTTTTTCGGAAAATAAAAATGTGTATACTTTTTAAGCACAAAAGCTTGTGTAGCACAGGCTCTGGGATGCGCGTCCACGACCCTACATACTATTGAATTATGTCGAAAGGTCACGCCGAATGTAGATTCTGAAGTTGTAGGAGAAAATAAGATGGAGTTTTTCGCCATACTCTACCTTTTTGAGCCGGAGTACACAGACGATGAACTTAGACGTGATTCGTAGCTTTGTGGACGCGCATCCCAGAGCCTGTGCTACACAAACTTTTGTGCTTAAAAAGTATACAAATTATCTACGCTAGATAAGACCCTTCTTCCTCGGCTGGGATCGTTTAGAGCCTTTGAAGCTGCATTTAAACTACATTTTGGAAGTTCAAAATCGGGCACCAATGAAGTCCATTATATGGAGAAAAATCCTGAAATGTTTTCCTCAAAACCATAATTTCTTCACGACTGAAGACAGAAAGACATGAACATCTTGGATGACAAGGGGGTGAGTACATTATCTGTAAAATGTTGTTCTGGAAGTTGACTTCTCCTTTAACAACATTTAAAAGCATATGGAGGTTAGTTGTCATCTCACGTGGTGTTGTGTCCTGATATCCAGGTTGGGGTGGTCCAGTACGGTGAGAGAGTGGTGAACGAGTTTCGTCTGGATGATTTCCGTACGGTTGAGGAAGTTGTTGCAGCAGCTAAGAATATCGACCAGCGAGGCGGAGAAGAAACACGGACGGCTCTCGCGATCAGTGAGGCTCGGTACAGTGGCGTTTTTGTGTTTGTCTGATATTCACTAACTTTCACTAACTGTGCATCATTTGCAAAGGAAATAAGGCAAAAAAAAAATGGAAGCTTATTTCCACATGAATAAAAATGTATTAAAAAAGGTAACTGTGAATTTATCTCATATTTTTTTTATCAGAATTGCGAGTTTATATCTCTCAATTTCAATTGCAAATCTACATCTAGACTAAGTTTCAATTCTGCCCCCCCTCCACAAATTTTTAAACACCTGGCCTGAACACATTCTGATCACTTCTTTCTTAGATAAAGTCCAAACTGCGAGATGTAAACTAGTAATTCTGAGAATTAAAGTCAGGACTGTTAGACATAAACTCACAATTGCAGGAAAAAGTTATAATTGTTAGACTGCAACTGCAGTTGCCTTTATATTTGTATTCAGTGGTGTAAATAAGCTTCCTTTCAGCTCGAATCAAGATGATTTGCAATTGCACAAATCACACTAAAATGGAGAGTAATTTTAGATAAACTCATCAGCTACACTACTAGTCAACATTTTGAACAGTAAGATTTTTAATGTTTTTTAAAGAAGTCTCTTCTGCTCACCAAGCCTTGTTTATTTGATCCAGCAAAACCAGTAAAATTTCAAAATATTTTTACTATTTAAAATAACTGTTTTCTATTTTAATTAATTTTAAAATGTAATTTATTCCTGTGATCAAAGCTACATTTTCAGCATCATTACTCCAGTCTTCGTTGTCACATGATCCTTCAGAAATTATTCTAATATGCTGATTTGCTGCTCAAGAAACATTTATTATTATTATTAATATTTAAAACAGTTGAGTACATTTTTATTCAGAATTGTTTAATGAATAGAAGATCCAAAGATCAGCATTTATTTGAAATCAAAAACTTTTACACAATACCATTCAAAAGTTTGGGGGGAGAGGGGTGAAAATATAGAAATTAATACTTTTATTTAGCAGGGGTGCTTTAAATTGATCAAAAGTGATAATAAAGACATTTACAATTTTACAAAAGATTTCTATTTCAAATAAATGCTGTTCTTTTGAACTTTCTATTCTTTAAAGAAACATATAAAAATTCTACTCTGTTTTCACCATAATAATAATAATACTTTTTTTTAGCAGCAAATCAGAATATTAGAATAATTTCTGAAGGATCATGTGGCTGGAGTAATGATGCTAAAAAAAATCAGCTTTGAAATCAAAATAAATTACATTTTAAAATATATTCAAATAGAAAACAGCTATTTTAAATAGTAAAAATATTTGAAACTTTATTTTTGTTGTACTTTGGATAAAATAAAAGCAGGCTCGGTGAGCAGATGAGACTTATTTAAAAGTAATCGGATTAACAGTAGTCTGATTACATTACCTAAAATGTGTAATGAAATGGATTACGTTACTAACTACAATTTTTTTAATGTAATCTGGAATCAGTAATGGATTACAATTCGTACAAAAGTAATCTCCCCAGCACTGAATGTACAAGTCTACATATATGTATTTATAACAGATCTAAAGCATTCAAACGCGGAGGTCGCCCAGATGCTAAGAAAGTCATGATTGTCATCACCGATGGAGAATCGCACGACAGCCCAGACCTACGGAAAGCCGTGGAAGAAAGCGAGAAGGATAATATCACGTTGTATGGTATTGCGGTGAGTTACTGCCTCTTTCCAGTAGAATCCTCCAGATGTGTTCTTCAGGTTTATTTTTCTCCGTTGGTCACGTGACTCAGATTCTTGAGTTGTTTTCAAACAGGTGCACAGGTCAAACATGTGAACATAGTTCAGATATTCCAATGCCGTTCCAGGTTCTTGGCTACTATAACCGGCGAGGGATCAATCCTGAAGCTTTTCTGAGGGAAATCAAGTTCATCGCCACCGATCCCGAGGAGCACTTCTTCAGCGTCACTGACGAGTCTGCCCTGAAGGATATTGTTGATGCTCTGGGAGAGAAGATCTTCAGCTTGGAGGGTATGAACTTAAACATAATCATAATCTCATACTTAAACCATTTCTAGAGATCAGAAACCAACCAGAACACTAAAAATGCAACCACACGGCAACATGCTAAAAACATTCAGAACACCTTAGCTACCATACAGCAACAACCAAAACAATCAGAAGACCTAAGAAACCATATATCAACATGTTAAAGGGGTCATCGGATGCTAAGTTCACTTTTACATGTTGTTTGAACATTAATGTGTGTTGGCAGAACACCCTAGCAACTGCATAGCAACATAAGAACCACTCAGAACACCCTAACGACTACATAGCAACATAAGAATCACTCAGAACATAAGAACCACTCAGAACACCCTAACGACTGCATAGCAACATAAGAACCATAACAACTGCATAGCAACATAAGAATCACTCAGAACACCCTAGCAACTGCATAGCAACATAAGAACCTAACAACTGCATAACAAACAACATAAGAATCACTCAGACCACCCTAGCAACTAGCAACTAAGAACCACTCAGAACACCCTAAACTGCATAGCAACATAAGAACCACTCAGAACACCATAACAACTGCATAGCAACATAAGAATCACTCAGAACACCCTAGCAACTGCATAGCAACATAAGAACCACTCAGAACACCCTAACGACTGCATAGCAACATAAGAACCACTCAGAACACCCTAACAACTGCATAGCAACATAAGAATCACTCAGACCACCTTAGCAACTGCATAGCAACATAAGAACCACGCAGAACACCCTAGCAACTGCATAGCAACATAAGAACCACTCAGAACAGCCCTAACAACTGCATAGCAACATAAGAACCACTCAGAACACCTAACAACTGCATAGCAACATAAGAATCACTCAGACCACCCTAGCAACTGCATAGCAACATAAGAACCACTCAGAACACCCTAGCAACTGCATAGCAACATAAGAACCACTCAGAACACCCTAACAACTGCATAGCAACATAAGAACCACTCAGAACACCCTAACGACTGCATAGCAACATAAGAACCACTCAGAACACCCTAACAACTGCATAGCAACATAAGAATCACTCAGACCACCCTAGCAACTGCATAGCAACATAAGAACCACTCAGAACACCCTAACGACTGCATAGCAACATAAGAACCACTCAGAACACCATAACAACTGCATAGCAACATAAGAATCACTCAGAACACCCTAGCAACTGCATAGCAACATAAGAACCACTCAGAACACCCTAACGACTGCATAGCAACATAAGAACCACTCAGAACACCCTAACAACTGCATAGCAACATAAGAATCACTCAGACCACCCTAGCAACTGCATAGCAACATAAGAACCACTCAGAACACCCTAACGACTGCATAGCAACATAAGAACCACTCAGAACACCATAACAACTGCATAGCAACATAAGAATCACTCAGAACACCCTAGCAACTGCATAGCAACATAAGAACCACTCAGAACACCCTAACGACTGCATAGCAACATAAGAACCACTCAGAACACCCTAACAACTGCATAGCAACATAAGAATCACTCAGACCACCTTAGCAACTGCATAGCAACATAAGAACCACGCAGAACACCCTAGCAACTGCATAGCAACATAAGAACCACTCAGAACACCCTAACAACTGCATAGCAACATAAGAACCACTCAGAACACCCTAACAACTGCATAGCAACATAAGAATCACTCAGACCACCCTAGCAACTGCATAGCAACATAAGAACCACGCAGAACACCCTAGCAACTGCATAGCAACATAAGAACCACTCAGAACACCCTAACAACTGCATAGCAACATAAGAATCACTCAGAACACCCTAACAACTGCATAGCAACATAAGAACCACTCAGAACACCCTAGCGACTGCATAGCAACATTTAAAACCACTCAGAACACCCTAGAAACTGCATAGCAACATAAGAACCACTCAGAACACCCTAACAACTGCATAGCAACATAAGAACCACTCAGAACACTGTAGCAACTGCATAACAACCACATAGCAAGTCTTTGGGAACCACATATCATCAAAAATTTTAAAGCATCCTAACAACTGCATAGCAACATAAAACTACTCAGAACACCCTAGCAACTGCATAGTAACATAAAACTACTCAGAACACCCGAACAACTGAATCTAAAACCACACAGAACACCGTAACAACTGCATAGCAACATAAGAACCACTCAGAACACCCTAGCAACTGCATAGCAACATAAGAACCACTCAGAACACCCTAGCAACTGCATAGCAACATAAGAACCACTCAGAACACCCTAGCAACTGCATAACAACAACATAGCAAGTCTATGGAAACCACATATCATCAAAAATTTTAAAACATCCTAGCAACTGCATAGCAGCATAAAACTACTCAGAACACCCTAGCAACTGCACAGCAACATAAGAACCACTCAGAACACCCTAACAACCGCATAGCAACATAAGAACCACTCAGAACACCCTAACAACCGCATAGCAACATAAGAACCACTCAGAACACCCTAACAACCACATAGCAACATAAAAACAACTCAGAACACCTTTGAAATCACATATATTAAAAAAAAACACTCAGAACACCCTAGAAACCGCATACCAACATAAGAAACACTCAGAATACACTAGCAACTGCATAGCAGCATAAAAACACCTTAGAAACCACGTCAAAATCTACAACCACACAAAACACCCAAGCAACCCCACAGCAATGTAAAAGCCATTTAACACTCTAGCAGCCAAATAGAAATGTGCTAAAAAAAAACCTCAGAACCACACAGCAACATAAAAAACACTCAGCACCCTCATTAGCACCACTGCTGTGAAGTTTGCACAGCAAAACACTAGTAACAACCTCAAACTAGATTTCTTAGCATTTTTTTTTACTTTTCTGCAGGCACCAATCAGAATGGTACGGCCTTTGGTTTGCAGATGTCTCAAGCTGGATTCTCGTCACATATTGTTGAGGTGAGTGTGTCTCCATCCGTTTCAAACAGAAGAAATATAAATATTGACAACAGAGCTAATGTGCAGAGAATTATATTACATACTCAGCAAGGTGAACGAAATGCTGTTATTTTGCTCTCTGCACTCTGATTGAGTTTGACGCTCTTCCATTAGCCTGGAGCAGAAACTACGGCAGCAGTCAAAATAAAGAGTCATTGAAAGAATGATTCGTTTACTGCTCGGTGCCCATGGGAAAACAAACCTGAGGTACGTCCTTTTAGGGCCCGACAGAAGCACGAAGCGGCACTCTTTCAATTAAAATAAGGCTTGTTTACGTTTGAAGCCGTTCCACATGCTGTGAGTGGCATGAAAACAGTTTAGAGCGTCTTCTAAGGAAAGGGCTATTTTTCACGCCTTCCCTCTCGGTTTGAGTAATCCCATGAAGGAGATGGGGTTTTGAAGGTCTGGGGCTCCTTTCGTGTTAGATGAAGGACAACTTACTCTCAGAAAATAATATTTTTTTTTTCATAACTCTCACTGTTGGATTCCAGGAACCGCTCTTGACAGTGGCAATTCGAGAATGGAGATAACGTCTTGGAAAGTTTTTTTTTTCATTCTTGACTTCTCAGAGGGAACAAGGTCCAGAGAACACATATGGTTTTGTTGAATTAGGCTCCTTGAGTGAGGAACCCTCACACAAACACTCTCACACACGTGCCCTTGTCTTTTATATGCATGCTTGTACATGTGACTGTATTTGTAAAGGCCTTATTTGCTTGTGGCTGCAATGTTTTTAAAGGAATGACTTTATTTTGTTTTATAAAGAAAAGAGTTTGGCGTCCATTAAGACAGCAGTAAATAAAACCTAATCAGATTGAAATAAAACATTTGGAAGTCATTTTATTAGCTTGGACTGCTGACATGGACGTGGCATACTAGATTTCACTGCCTTGTTTTGTAAAAAAAGGCCTAGAAAGCTGCCAGGCCTAGAAAAACTCACTCATACACTCTGTTCCAAAACCTCGTTGTCAAATGTCTATATTGGCAAAATAGATGAAACTGTATATATTTGAAAATTAAGTAAAATCTAATAAGTGACTGATTTGGATCACTCAGTAGGTGTTGCGCACCATGCAAACAGCAATTACAATCAATTCCAATAGAGTTTGACATTCGCACACAACGTGACACTTCAACAAAAAATTAATTAGTTTACAAATTAATTAAAATATTAACAACAACTATATAATAGTATATCAGTGATACTAAAATAACAGTATCATTATTATACTGTATGTGTGAACATTCACATTTCTTTTCATCCAAATTCTATTAAAGAAATACTTATTCATCAGAATACATCTAAATATTTCAGTGTAAAGGTAAAATCTTTTTGTTGTTGTTGTGTTTTACCTTTAATCTACTCCAAGCTGTCTTAGAAATTATTAGTTATTACAGGGTTCAATAAAGATACTGTAAAAATAAATTAATGATTACTTTTTGTAAGGGATTTGTATTTGTGTATACTTTCTATGTCTTGTTTTTAGTAAAACTGCTCAGAAATCCTCATCTGAAACAAATGATTCGTCATACGCGCTCTAAAGTCCCAAACTGAATCAAATGATTCGCGAACCTGCACCAAAATTAGGATCTGGATCTAAAGCAAAAGTTTCGCAAACTTGCTCCAAAGTTTCAATATAAATCAAATGATTTGCATTCCACGCTCCGGAGTCCCATTTTGAAAATGATTTGTGAATCACTTATATTGGAACTTTCCCTGCTGAAAAAACAGCTAAAACCAGCCTAAGCCGGTTGACTGGTTTTACCTGGTCAGCAGGCTGGTTTTAGAGGGGCTTTGGCCACTTCCTTAGCTGGTCAGGCTGGGACACCAGCAGGAACAACCAGCCAAAACCAGCCTGGGAGACCAGCTAAAACCAGCTATATCCAGCTTAAACCAGCTAGGACCAGCCAAACAGCCTAGGCTGGTTTTAGCTGCTTTTTTTTTTTCAGCAGGGTTGCATATCACAAATCATTTGATTTAGATCGGGACTTCAAATCATGCATTCCGAATCATTTGAATCATTCAATTCACGAAATGATTCACAATCCTGTTTTGATCTAAAATGAATGATTTGCGATATGCGAAGTCCCGACCTGAATCAAATGATTTGAGATATGCAAAGTACCAATCTAAATCAAATGATTTGTGATATCGATTTGAAGTCCGATTGGAGCGCTTCAAAACAATGAATCATTTTGCGACACAGTGGTTTAACTGATTCAGAGTTTCAAATTCGAAAATGAATGACTCTTTTAATTGAATCTGGCTTTTGCTAGTGAATCATTTAAAATGAAAGTCATGAGTTTGAATCAGTCGGAGCGGTTCCAGTGTATGTGACTTAATTGTTTAGTTCATCTGTTCTCCTTTGCTGGTTTATGCTGGTCATGTTGCTGGTCAAGGACCAGCATAAACCAGCAAAGGACCAGCATAAACCAGCATCAAAACATACCTACCAGCATATGCTGTTTTTTTCCCCAGGGATGTTTACACAACATTGTCAGTACTACTTCTGGCTTAGCTTGCTAGTTTCATGACATTAACTGAAATAGCGAAAAAATACTTTCAATAATTCAAGCACTTTTCAAGTTCCTCTTGAAGGGTTTTCCAGGCCTTAAGTTTCAAAAAGTCAAATTAAGCACCTTGTGTTATTAGTGCTCAAAATGCTGAAATGGATCCATGTTTGTTTATGTTTAAAATAGTAAAGAGCAAAGATATAGTCCATAGCTACAATAACATTAAATATTAAATGATAAAATGTTACCTAGCTACCTTTAACTATTGAAACCGCTGCCAATTTGTTTAGACATGAATGGTTTTATTCAGAAACTCATTATACCATTGCTATATTGTTGCTAAGTGTTCTGGGTGGTTGCTAGTATTTTTCTCAAATAATCCATGCAATTTGAGGCACCATTAATTTCTTTAGCACAAAAGTTATATACTAAGGTTTGATACTCCGGGTTAAGGGTTTGTTCAGGGGTTTGCCTTTGCGAGCACCGCTAATAAAAAGCGAATGGAACAACACACAGAGCATATTGGAGAGAGTTTATTGTGCAAATGTGCCATGGAACTCTGTCAAAGTGTCCACGTCGACATCGCATGAGGAAAACTTTGGCAGTGAACGTAGTGAGTTTTAGGCCTCCAGTCAGACTCACAGATGACTGCTGCTCTGACTCGCATGCATCCAGGATATCAAAGCTGAAGACTTTTCTGTCCGGTTAATCACCAAGGGTGGTCCAGATCCCTCATATGACCACCGTTTGTACTCAAAATATCTCTCTTGTGCATTAAACTACATATTGACTAAGTCTTCTCTGTGAATATGGTTTGTGTAGTATATGTTACTATTGGTATTTGCTAAGCCAATAATCATTACAGAGCTGTTCAGTTTATAGTCTCAACAGCTGGACATAACTGGCATTTTCATGCTAGTGTTTCTCTCGGGAATGTTTTTCTGTGGTTAATATTACATCAGAAGACTTTCATGGTTTGTTCTACAACATAAATGACTGCAAATGTAAAGCCACTGTTTAAGTTGCTATATGTTTGAAAACTGCAGCAACTGCACAGGTCACTCATCACATTTAGTTCTGGACATTCAGTCTGACTATGACCAAGCGTATTTGAGTGTATTGTTCAGGAATGGGCAGTTCACTGTGGCTTTGAACGCTGAAGTACCAGATGTTAATGCAGTGCAGGGTTTTGGCATGAGCTCTAAGATCTAAGAGAGGTTTGGCAAAACTCTCTGTTTGCATTCTCTATACCACTGAAGTCACTGCCAGGCCGTTTGTCATCGTCCCATAACACTCATTGAGTGCTTACTGCAGGTACATGAACCCAGGCCTCTGATGCAACGCTGTGGGTTTTTATTCTGTACTGCTTATGAATGTGTGTGCATTTCCATTACATAAACTGACCAAAATTATAAACGCAACACTTTTGTTTTTGCCCCCATTTTTTATGAGCTGAACTCAATAATCTAAGACTTTTTTTATGTACACAAATGTCTATTTCTCTCAAATATTGTTCACAAATCTGTCTAAATTTGTGTTAGTGAGCACTTCTCCTTTGCCGAGATAATCCATCCACCTCACAGGTGTGGCATATCAAGAAAACCAGTCAGTATCTGGTGTGACCACCATTTGCCTCACGCAGTGCAACACATCTCCTTCTCCTGTGGAATGTTGGTCCACTCCTCTTCAATGGCTGTGCAAAGTTGCTGGATATTGGCAGGAACTGGAACACACTATCGTATACACCGATCCAGAGCATCCCAAACATGCTCAATGGGTGACATGTCTGGTGAATATGCTGGCCATGCAAGAACTGACATGTTTTCAGCTTCCAGGAATTGTGTACAGATCCTTGCAACATGGGGCCGTGCATTATCATGCTGCAACATGAGGTGATGGTCGTGGATGAATGGCACAACAATGGGCCTCAGGATCTTGTCACGGTATCTCTGTGCATTCAAAATGGCATCAATAAAATGCACCTGTGTTCGTTGTCCATAACATACACCTGCCCATACCATAACCCCACCGCCACCATGGGCCACTCGATCCACAACGTTGACATCAGCAACCGCTCACCCACACGACGCCATACACGCTGTCTGCCATCTGCCCTGTTCAGTGAAAACCGGGATTCATCCGTGAAGAGAACACCTCTCCAAAGTGCCAGACGCTATCAAATGTGAGCATTTGCCCACTCAAGTTGGTTACGTCGACGAACTGCAGTCAGGTCGAGACCCCGATGAGGATGACGAGCATGCAGATGAGCTTCCCTGAGACGGTTTCTGACAGTTTGTGCAGAATTTCTTTGGTTATGCAAACCGATTGTTGCAGCAGCTGTCTGGGTGGCTGGTCTCAGACGATCTTGGAGGTGAAGATGCTGGATGTGGAGGTCCTGGGCTGGTGTGGTTACACGTGGTCTGCGGTTGTGAGGTCAGTTGGATGTACTGCCAAATTCTCTGAAACACCTTTGGAGATGGCTTATGGTAGAGAAATGAGCATTCAATTTACAGGGAACAGCTCTGGTGGACATTCCTGCAGTCAGCATGCGAATTGCACGCTCCCTCAAAACTTGCGACATCTGTGGCATTGTGCTGTGTGATAAAACTGCACATTTTAGAGTGGCCTTTTATTGTGGCCAGCCTAAGGCACACCTGTGCAATAATCATGCTGTCTAATCAGCATCTTGATATGCCTCGATATACCTGTGAGGTGGATGGATTATCTCAGCAAAGGAGAAGTGCTTACTAACACAGATTTAGACAGATTTGTGAACAATGTTTGAGAAAAATAGGCCTTTTGTGTACGTAGAAAAAGTCTTAGATCTTTGAGTTCAGCTCATAAAAAATGGGGGCAAAAACAGAAGTTTTGCATTTATAGTTTTGGTCAGTGTAAAAGTGCAATGGTTTATGAATAAATGTAAACAACTAAAGATGCAAATCATGCTTTTAAAGGACGGGATTCTTGTTGGTGCCGTTGGGGCATACGACTGGAACGGAGCTGTTCTGAAGGAGACCAGTCATGGTAAAGTTATCCCACCCAAGTCCTCGTACATGAAAGAGTTCCCAGAGGAACTGAAGAACCACGGAGCTTACCTGGGTAAGAAAATTCAACCGTTTTTGGTTAGTACCAAATCAGGATCTGATTCTGTGACAAAAATGAATATGCATTCACCCTTGAGTTCAAAAACGTCTGAGTTTCTTTGGTAGAACATAAAAGAAATGGTTAAGAATGTTCACAATTATGCAATTTATGCATGCACTCACCAAATTAATGTGCGTTGCATCAATTGCAATCAAAAATGACTTTCCGGGCTCTATCATACACCCAGTGCAATGTGAAGCCAGGCACAACGCAAGTGTTTTTTGCTAGTTTCAGCTCGATACAGTTATAATTTTCACATCCAGCGCCACATTGTTAAAATAGCAAATGCACTTGCGCCCATCTGTTCGCCCATAGGCATGCTGGTCTGTTCAGATGCATTGTTGGCATGTTGCTATTTTGAGGCAACTGAAAATGACTGCGCCATTGACCAACTAAAACTAGTCTAAAGTCAATGGCGTGGTATTTTTGTTATTTATTTAAAGGGTGCATTAGTAATATTAGTACACAAACATGCCAAATATTAAAAATGAAAGGATTACAATGTAAAAGATTATTATTGGGAACGCTTTGCACATGAGCAGATTTCTTCTCTGGAGAAGCGTTCAGTCTTTGCTCTTGCAAATTCTGCTGGTCTGCTTGTAATATTGCATGTTACAGCCAAAACACACCCATGACTCGTTAAAGGAGAAGTCCACTTCCAAAACAAAGATTGACATATAATGTACTCACCCCCTTGTCATCCAAGATGTTCATGTCTTTCTTTCTTCAGTTGTAAAGAAATTATGTTTTTTGAGGAAAACATTTCAGCCTTTTTCTCCATATAATGGACTGATATGTTGCCCCGATTTTGAACTTCCAAAATGTAGTTTAAATGCGGCTTCAAACGATCCCAGCCGAGAAAGAAGGGTTTTATCTAGTGTAACGATTGGTTATTTTAATAAAAATAATACAATTTATATAATTTTTAATGTCAAATGCTCATCTTGTCTCACTGTTACAAACTGGACTGTTTTTGTTCCGGTTCAAGACAGTTAGGATATGTCGAAAAATTCCCATCTCATGTTCTCCTTCAACTTTGAAATCGCCCTATATCGCTGTTTTACCTTTTTTGTTAAGGGCGTCTGATCTTCTTTGCATGTTCACTTTGCAAAGACTGGGTCAGAACTTCGACCCAACGATGTAGAATGATTTTGAAATGATTTTTGAAGTTGAGGGAGAAAATATGATTGGAGTTTTTCGACATACCCTAACTGTCTTGAGCCAGAATACACAGAATTCAGGAAGAGAAAGGCAAGATTACCATAAATCTTGCTTAACGCTACTAAAGGAGCTGACCAGCACCAAACTAGTATGAAAATACAAGCAGGTTTCATAACTTATCTCAAAAACGTTATTAATTAAAATCCCCTATTATGAAAGGTTCATATTTTGGTTTTGGGAGTCCCCAACAACAGGTTGATATGCATGCAAGGTAAAAAAACACTTTCATTGTCTTATAATATGCGTTTATTGTTACCTTATTTGCCCAGTGACTCCCAAACGGTTCACTCAACGATTCATATCCTCCTTTGCGTGAAGCTAATCTGCGGTGATTGGTCCAATGACCCAGTCTGTTGTGATTGGTCTACTCCGTGCAGCACATGTCGGAAACGGAACACCCATCACCATTACATTAACCACACAAACAGCCAACAGCCATATGTGTTAGCCCAACGCAGAAATGTATTTATAAAGCACTGCAGTTTGTACACCAACGTATTGCTCTATTCTTTATCAGAACTCTAAGTAATAACCACGACAAACATCCACTATTCGATCCCAGCCCAGAAATAAGGGTCTTATCTAGCAAAACAATCTGTCTTTTTCTAAAAATTTATATTTATACACTTTTTAACCACAAATGCTTATCTTGCTCTGTGATGCGCATGTGGACTCTGCACTTCAAGACAGTTGGGTTGTGTCGAAAAACTCCCATCCCATTTTCTCCTCCAATTTCATCATCCTACATTGCTGTTTTTTGCCCTTTTGTGTTTGACCCTCTTTGCATGTTAACTTTGTAAACACTGGGTTGGTGTTTCTGTAGCGATGTAGGATAATTTTGGAGTTGGAGGAAAAAATGAGATGGGAGTTTTTCAACATACCCTAATTGTACTGTCTTTTGTAATTTTATACACGGTGCACTTTCAAATTTAAAACTTTGCAGGATGTTTTTATTCACTTAGAGCTGTGCTACACACTGCATGAAAGGTAATTTTCAAAAATCCATGATAGGGACACTTTAATGCTTCTTTGAATTGTGTATTTTCTCCAGGCCAGTAGGCAATATTTATCATATTTACTGTATGTATAATGTATAACATTGGCACTTGTTTGTAGGGTACATGGTGTCATCCGTGGTCTCGGCTCAGCATGGACAGCTGTACATTGCTGGAGCCCCTCGATTCAATCACACAGGGAAAGTCGTCATCTTCACGCTAACCAACAGCGGCAACCTTACCATACTGTACTCACTCTACGGACAGCAGGTAAAGCCAAGTACATACTACACTTCCATGTTTCATGTTTTAAAGATATACTGCATGTGGTACTACAAAGTACTTTCAAGAATACCCTGGTACGAACCATGACAGGGCTCAACAATAAGCCTTACTATTACGTACTAATTGTTTTTGCAAAGAAACTTGACATTAAAGAAATAAGGATCTTTTCTGGAATATAAACATAAAAAATGAATTAGTGGGCCAGTGAAATTGGCAGAGGAAGTAAAAATCATTATTTTTGAGCCACACTTGGCAGTATCACAATACTTTTTTCAGGGTTCGTACAGACACTGTAAAATGAAATTCCAGGACTTTCAAGGATATTTCAAGCACTCCTTTTTTTATTTTTAAGGATTTCAGTCAGAAATCTCACTTATTGAACAATGTCTATTTCAAATTCTAAAAAAGAGAAATAGTATACTACATAAAAGAAGTATACTACATTTTTACTATAGTAAAACGACTGTTAATTTGCTTAAGGAATTTGTATTTGTGTAAACTTTCTTTTTCTTTTTCTTTTTTTGTTTTTATAACTGTACTGCAGTAATAGTTAGATTTTTTTCTACTGTTTAAGAAAAAAATCTGAAAACAAAAAGATACAGCTGATTCGCAAATCTGCACCAAAGTCCTAATCTGAAATTTGATTCGCAATCCACGCTCTAAAGTACTGATCTGAATTTGATTTAGATTGGGACTTCAAATCACGTATCATTGATTGTAATTATTCAAAAGATTCATGAACCTGTAGCGATCTAAATCAAATGAATCGCAATACATGCTCCGAAGTCCAAACCTGGATCAAATGATTCAAAATGCACGCAGTTTCAATCTAAATCAAATGATTCACGATACACAACCCAATTGGAGCACTTCGAAATAGTGAATCACTTTGCGACACAATGGTTTAACTGATTCAGAGTTTCAAAAAGCTCCATTTCATCCATCACTACGTGCTTTTTAAAACATTAGCAAACAGCGTCACAAACTTTACGTGGTTGGAACTACAGCTCTTCACCTGTGGTTAGAAGCATAGTTCCTTGTTAGTAAGACATATGTGACCGTGGACCACAAAACCAGTCATAAGGGTCAAATTTTCGAAATTGAGATTTATACATCATCTGAAAGCTGAATAAATAGGATAGAGTGTTAGGATAGGACGGCATTTGGCCGAGATACAACTATTTGAATATGTGGAATCTGAGGGTGCAAAAAAATCAAAATATTGAGAAAATCAGCTTTAAAGTTGACCAAATTAAGTTCTTAATAATGCATATTACTAATCAAAAATTAAGTTTTGATATATTTACAGTAGAAATTTTACAAAATATCTTCATGAAACATGATGTTTACTTAATTTACTAATGATTTTGGCATAAAAGAAAAATCTAAAATTTTGACGCATACAATGTATTTTTGGCTATTGCTACAAATATACCCCAGCGACTTAAGACTGGTTTTGTGGCCCAGGGTCACATATGGGCTCAATCAATTATGCTCTTGGGCACAACAAGCAAGCTAACATGCAGTACAATTTATATCTTTCGATATATCAATCTAAATATAAATGCATTTTAATCTATGTATTTTTAAGCTTCCTCTGTAAGCCCAGTTTTTGAATAGTGCGCATGTGCATAAATGCCCACGGGAAACGGAGTATGACGTAAGAGGGAACCCGCGATGAATCAAACATCAAATAAAGCGAAATGACATGGAACAAAAACTAGTAAATTAGTCATTAGGTGCCATGTTCAATATAGCTGCATTTTAGAGATCTCTAATCAGTTATTACTCCGTGACGTCATTAACAACGGCCCTACATTGTTGAACTAATGTAGCTGAAACGACAGAGAAGCGACCGTGTTCGGGAAACAGTCGTGACTACCTAGTTCGTTTAGCGAGTTACATCGTTGTACGGGAAACGCACCCCAGAGCGGTTTCAGCATAAGTGACTCAATTGATTTAGTTCATCTGGTCCTCTTTTCACATCTTCAGCCATGTTTACATGAGACTGTCAGCACTACTAATTGCTTAGCTCGATTGTTTTCTGACATTAGCTGAAATAAGTGAAAAAGTTCTGTTTTTTGAATCGCATGAATTTTGTGTGAAAAGATATCGGCTTATTGACAAAATTAAACACTTATTTCATAGATACATTGTCTTTAAATTCAGGCACTTTTCAAGTACCTCTTCAGGAATATTGCTATTTTCAAAGGTTTTCCAGGCCTTAAATTTCAAAAAGTCAAATTCAAGTACTTTAGGCACCTTGCACGAACCCTGGTTTTTGTACTTTATGTAAGTGCCAAATCATTCAATGCCATGACTTTATGAATTTAAGACTTTTAAGACCTTTTTAAAACCTGCAGAAACCCATGAACTTGCAAGAATAAAAAAAGCCCACGAATCATTGCAAAATAGCCTAGTTAGAATGTTCTTCATCATTTGATAAATTACTACTGCCATTATCAGAACAAAACGTTCACAATGGCCTCTTTAAACAAAATACCATTCACGACCCGCTTTCCACAGATGGTAAATTGCGGCATGGAAATAGTCTTGTCAATAATCTATAATAGGGCTAATCTGCATGAAATAGCGCATGTAAAAGTGCCACAACTGTTTAGTGAGTGTTGCAGTGTGCACTTGGCCTAAACGGTGAACGTTCTGAACTGCTTCCTTAATCCATCTGTCTGCATTTTTCCATCATACCTTCTCTCTCTCCGAAACGGTGGCGTGTTTGATTGGAGAGGCACATCAGTAGATTAATGCGGACCATGTGTGCGGACAGGAGACGGCGTGTGAAGGTCTAGACTCAGTCACCCGCTCCAGATGGGCAGGCGTCTCCGCGGCCCATGTGCATCTCATCTGCACGTGTGTGTGTGTGTGTGTACGCATGGCCTGCAGTGAATGCACACATAAACGCTTAGGTTTCAAACACTGCCGGTCGCCGACCACAACATTCATTTAGCCATCAACCTGTTATGCACCAGACCGTGTGCGTGTGTGTGCGTGAGCCCTCAGGAAAGCACTTAGACGGGAATGTGATAAAGTGCGTCTGCTGTTTTCTGGTATTTGTAAAGCCAGCAGGAGCTTTCAGGGTTGAAATGCAAGTTCAGAAGAATGGAAGAACCTGCCGCACAATGTGTCTTCAGTGGCAAAAGAAAAATAACATTGAGTGACTACTGAAATATGCCTTAGCATTTGTCTGGTTGGTGTGAAATTTTATGTTTAAAGGAGAAGTCCACTTATAAAACAACAATTTACAAATAATTTTGCTCACCCCCTTGTCATCCAAGATGTTCATGTCTTTCTGTCTTCAGTCATAAAAAAAATTGTGGTTTTTGAGGAAAATATTTCAGGATTTTTCTTCATATAATGGACTGCAATTGTGCCCCAGACAGAAAGACATGAACATCTTGGATGACAAGGGCGTGAGCAAAATTATTTGTAAATTGTTGTTTTATAAGTGGACTTCTCCTTTCAACATAAAATTTCACACCAACCAGACAAATGCTAAGGCATATTTCAGTAGTCACTCACTGTCACTCACTCCTTTAAGTACAATGAAATGTAGCTTCAAAAAAAATAATAAAAAATATATATATATATATATATATATATATAATTTTTATTATTTCTTGAAGTGTCAAAAGGTCACACAGAACGTTTACAAAAAAATTAATAAATATATATATATATTTATTTATTTATTTTTATTTTCTTCTTATTATTATTATTTTTTTTAATTGCCATGATTACCAGCATTTGCCCCAAAATATCATATGGTGCTCTAAAATCTTTTAACTCTTCTTTTAAGTTCTTATTTTAAGTCTACTTCTACAAAATGCTAAAGAATGTGCATCAGGTGTGCTTTGCTTTATGTTATTATTAAATTTATGAATGTGCTATAGACTGAACCATTATATATTCCTTTATATTATATATCTAACTGTACAATACTATCATATCTGAACATAAAACATATATGATTTTATTGTAAATTAAAATGAAATAGGACTTTCATTCACTTACATTCATTCACAAAGCACTAACACTGAATTCTTAATGATAAAAGACTTTATGTGTATATTATATATATATAGATCTCAATACACTACCAGTCAAATGTTTTTGAACCGTAAGTTTTTTAATTTTTTTTTAAAGAAGTCTCTTCTGCTCACCAAACCTGCATTTATTTAATTCTAAATACAGCAAAAAAAATTTTTTTATATTTTTACTATTTAAAATGACTGTTTTTTATTTGAATATATTTTGAAATGTAATTTATTCCTGTGATTTCAAAGCTGAATTTTTAGCATCATTACTCCAGTCACATGATCTTTCAAAAAACATTCTGATATTTTGATTTGCTGCTCAAAAACATTCATTATGTTAAAAACAGCTGAGCAGGTCTTTTTCAGGTTTCAGTGTTGAATAAAAGGTTCAGAAGAATTGCATTTATCTGAAATAGAAATCTTTTGTAACATTATAAATGTCTTTATCATCACTTCAATTTAAAGCATCCTCGCTAAATAAAAGCATCAATTTCTATCATTTCTATACTGACTCCAAGCTTTTTAATGGTATAGTGTATAATGTTACAAAAGCTTTTTATTTCAGATAATTTCTTGAACAGTAAATCGGAATATTAGAATGATTTATGAAGGATCATGTGACTGGAGTAATGATGCTGAAAATTCAGCTTTAAAAATCACAGGAATAAATTACATTTTAAAATATATTCGAATAGAAAACCTGGTCTCACCTGGTGAATGATAAAACGGCTGAGAAAATCCCACAAATTTACAATAAAGGAGGAACATATAGTTGATGTGGACTCTGGGATAGTAAACTACCTACCAAGCTACACTATGGCCTAACGCATATGGATGTCAAATGCTCACAGAGTGTGTTTTGGTGAATTGTAGATCGGATCGTATTATGGAAGTGAGCTGGCACCAATTGATCTGGATGGCAATGGATTGACGGATCTTTTACTGGTGGGAGCTCCCATGTACTTCTACAAAGGGTGGGAGAAAGGCAGAGTTTACATCTACACCATCAGCTTACAGGTGACAACATCCTAAACACAACACCATGATGCTTTCTCAAACAATATTTGTTCACAGAAAGACTTGGGTTATGTTTGAAGTGGGACTCACAAACTATTACCGGTTTGAATCAGTGAACGAATTCTTCTGTGAATCAATCTGTAAGACCTCTTAACGAATCAACACCGCTTGTTTACACAGATTTCTCATTAGAAAATGACTTTTGAACCGGGTTGAATCAAAACCCTACAGTGCAGCAAGCATAGTCTGATTCACCAGCAAATGATTCTTATGAACCAATTCTAATCAGTGATTCATTAACATACAGCTCAACCAGTGTCTTCTGTTTTACAAACAAATGACTCTTATGAGTCATTTAAATGATTCACAGTCTATTAACTGGTTCAACAGAACACTGTTCTTTCAGTTCTGAGTCATTCAAAAGAATCAGTGAATGAATCTTTTGTGAATATTTATATTATATTATTTGCTGATTATCAGCTGATTATTTTAGCATAAATACGAACCTCAAACAAACTTCTGAGATGGATTGGATGCCACTTGGTACATTATGATGTCATGTGACAACACTGTAGTACACTTCAGACTAGTATACTGGTATTCAATGCTGAAAACAGACATTTTAATTAATATTTTCTTGTCTTTTTCTCTCTTATTTATTCCACAGGGCTCTTTTATACCAGATGGGACTCTTGGGCCGTCAGAAAAGACCCATGATTCCCGGTTTGGCGCGGCTATGTCCACCCTTCCGGACTTGAATGGTGACGGCTTCAGTGAGTTAGTAGTGGGCGCACCACTGGAGGACAATCACAAGGGAGCCATCTATCTGTTCTATGGCCAACAAAACAACATTCAACCCAAATACAAACAGGTAAGACTGAGCTGAGAGTCACTGATATTTCATTAAACTGGCTACTATTTAAGATTATTATTCTTCTTCTGAGCCAAATTTCGGTCCAATCTATCTCCTCCTAGAGCTTTCAAGCTAGAACCACCAAACTCGGCCCAGATCTTCAGACTGGTCTGACTCGGTGTGCTGTATCTTTTCAGACTGATCCGGCTTACGGTTTTCATAAACCAGACTATCAAAACCACCAAAAATCCCATAGACTTACATTGACGGAATGTTCAAATGAGCAACACTATTCAAACTCCAACTGACAAAATTCAAATCTAAACTCCCAGAATCCCTTGAGGCTCAATCAACACTTCCCTTCTATGTACTATTTCTAATCCATTTAGACTCATTTAAGCTTCACTCTAATATTTCTAATATTTCTAATCTATCGAGCTATCTAAATCATGCTAACAACATGTTAGTAATTTGCTAATCATGATGGAAACATGCTAGCAATGTGCTAGTGACATGCTAATCATGCTAGCAACATGCTAGTAACTTGCTAATCATGCTACAAACATATTAGTAACTTGCTAATCATGTTAACAACATGCTAACAACATGCTAATCATGCTAACAACATGCTAGTAACTTGCAAATCATGATAGAAACATGTTAGCAACATGCTAGTAACTTGCTAATCATGCTACAAACATACTAGTAACTTGTTAATCATGCTAACAACATGCTAGTAGCTTGCTAACCATGATGGAAACATGTTAACAACATGCTAGTGACATGCTAATCATTCTAGCAAAATGCTAACAACGTGCTAGTGACATGCTAATCATGCTAACAATGTGCTAGTGACATGCTAATCATTCTAGCAACATGCTAACAACGTGCTAGTGACATGCTAATCATGCTAACAACATGCTAGTAACTTGCTAATCATGCTACAAACATACTAGTAACTTGCTAATCATGTTAACAACATGCTAGTAACTTGCAAATCATGATAGAAACATGCTAGCAAAATGCTAGTAACAAGCTAATCATG
This sequence comes from Labeo rohita, assembly GCF_022985175.1. NCBI lineage: Eukaryota > Metazoa > Chordata > Actinopteri > Cypriniformes > Cyprinidae > Labeo > Labeo rohita. The sequence continues at coordinate 27,499,631 of NC_066893.1, forward strand.
CTAGCAACATGCTAGTAACTTGCTAATCATGCTACAAACATACTAGTAACTTGTTAATCATGTTAACAACATGCTAGTAACATGCTAATCATGCTAACAACATGCTAGTAACTTGCTAATCATGATAGCAGCATGCTAATCATGTTAGAAACATGCTAATAACATGCTAGTAACATGCTAATTGTGCTAGCAACTGGTAACTTGCTAATCGTGCTAACAATATGCTAGTAATATGTTAATCATGCTAGAAACATGTTAACAAACTAGTAACATGTTAGCTATGTTAGAAACATGCTAGTAACATGCTAATGATGCACGAAACATGCTATCAACATGATAATCAGGCTAAAACATGCTAGTAACTTGCTAATCATGCTAACAACATTCTAGTAACTTGCAAATTATGCTAACAAAATGCTAATCATGCTAACAACATTGTAATCAGCCTATAAAAATACAAGCAACAAGCTAATCATGCTAAAACATGTTAACAACGTGTTAAATCATGTAAGCAATGTGTTAAATCATGCTAGCTGCTTTCATACTTTTACAACTGCTTCAAACTTTCAGGCTAGACTTTCTCAAGCCAACTTAAAGTTTGTTCTCAGACTTTACTCATCTAGTTTGTTAATTATTCATTCTTGCCATGTTATCTCAGAGGATAGCCGCTGGTGACATCTCTCCAGGTCTCCGTTATTTCGGGCGCAGTGTTCATGGGATGATGGATTTGAATGGAGATAAGCTCATAGATCTGTCCATAGGCACTTTAGGGGCCGCGGTTCTGCTTTGGTGAGTTTACTCTACTTCACATAGGGCGGGTTAAGTTAAAAGTCATACTTACAAGCCAATAGCTTAATAGTGCCCATTTTTAGAGTGATGATTGCAGGGTTATTACAGTTAACTAAAACTACAACTAAAACCATAAAAAAGTAAAATATTAAGGAAACCTTACTTTTTTTTTTTCAGCTAGTTGCCTAAGCAATATTTTTTTTTAATTCAGTTTAACCTAATACTAAGATGGTACTAAAATAACTACAATTGGAAAAAAGTAGAAAAACTATATAGACATATATAAAAAAATAATAATAATGAAATAAAAATGACAAAAAACACAACAAAATTACTTAAACTTTAACTAAAATAATCTAATAATAATAAAATAAAACAATATAATATATATATATATATATATATATATATATATATCTGTAATTATAATATAATGAAAATATAAAAAAATATTAATCTTGTGTTAGGATTAATAAAAAAAACTAATTAAAAATTAAAAATGTCTTGCTGGGTTATTATAGTTAACTAAAACTACAACTAAAATAATACAAAAAAAAATATATAAAAAATATTAAGGAAACCTAAATATATTTTATTTCAGCTAGTTGCCAAAGCAACATTTTTCATTTTCATTTAGTTTAACTTGTTACTAAGATGGTACTAAAATAACTAAAACTAGAAAAAAGTAATAAAAAACTATATAGACATTATTAGATTATTAGAAAAATAATAATAAAATAGAAATGCCAAAAACACAACAAAATTACTTAAACTGTAACTAAAATTGAAATGTAAAATCTAAAAAAATTATCTAATAATAATAAAATTAAATAATATAATATATATAAAACAATATATAATGAATAAAATTATAATAAAATATAATGAAAATATTTTTTTAAATATATTAATCTTGTGTTAGGATTAATAAAAAACTAATCAAAATTTAAAAATATCTTGCAGGGTTATTATAGTTAACTAAAACTACTAGGTGGTACTAAAATAACTAAAACTGGAAAAAAAGTAATAAAAAAAACTATATAGAAATATTTAAAAAATAAAAATAAAATATAAATGGCAAAAACAACAAAATTACTTTAACTAAAAATAACATTTAAAATATAAAAATTAATATAATAAAATAAAATTATATAATTATATAAAAATTATATATAAAATATAATGAAAATATTAAAAAAATATTCATCTTGTTTTAGGATTAGCCATTATACCTTGTGGGAATAAAAAAACTAAAATGTCTCAAAAAATACTGTATGAAGTCCTATTATAATACACTGATCTGACAAATATTCAATAGATGTGAATGTATTTAAATTAAATGAATGTGAATGTATTATTCACTCATTATTTTAGTGTTATACATTTAATATACAATTAATATTTTGAATTAGTTTATATTTATGTGTGTGTGTGTGTGTATATATATATATATATATTTTTTTTTTTTTTTTTTTTTTTTTGTATTTTTTCATTTTATTTAGGGTTAGGGTTATCTAAAGTTTTAATAATTTTTTATTTGTTATTTTTTATTTTTGTTAAGTATGTTTATAAATATATTTTTTTATTTCAATTTTAGTTTTTTTATTACATTAAGTTGTGAAGTTTTTTTTTTTTTTTTTAATATTTTATTTCAGGCAGTTTTTTAATGGTTTAAGTTTTAGCTAATATAATAACCCTGGTTTCACATAAAAAAGAAAAATCCAAATTAGATCTGATGGTTTTTTTAATATCTCAAGTGTTTCTCATAGACAGCAATAAGATTAAATTGAGATATAAATACAAACCTTCTAAAAAAAATTGTAATCTCAACATGATCTCAAATATTTCTCTTAAAATTCAAGATCAAAAGACCTTTAGCTGTGTATTTTTATTGTGAGTCTACATGATCATGTCTGTATCTATTTTTATTTGAAGATGATACATAATTGAAATCTCCAGTATTCTCCTGAGTCAGTTTTATAACTTAACGTGTTCTCAAACAGGTCTCGCAGTGTCATCCGCGTAGGGATCAGCGTTCATTTTGAGCCTTCAAAAATCAATGTTTTTAATAAAGACTGCAACCGAGGAGGTCGAGAGGTGTCGTGTATGTTGGCCACCGTTTGCCTGAACGTCACTGCGCGGACACCGATGACGGATCCAAAAACAGTCGGTATGTAACTGGACTCTACTGGCGAACCTAAAAATGACTGACCAATCAGATGGCTGTATGATAAACGCATATTTGTTGTATTTTCCAGGACCCTGTGCCTGTGAGTAATATCTTTCAGATGTTTGCTCGAAAGGTCACTCCTTAACATTAGAACAGTTTTTCCGAATACATAAAGCCTCCGGCCAAAGAGAAAATGCTTTAATCCCAGCATTTAGAGCGAGAGAAGCCCATAGAAACCATCGTAAAACTGTGACAGGCATCCCCTGCATTTCCCATCTGGAACTTACATGATCAGGACAGAACATAAACATGTCTGAGAGGCACAGACAGATAATATTTACCTTTTTATCAAACACTGGATATATTTTTAGTCTGGATTTCATCCAGAAATTAAGAGTCTGTCATTTATTGTGCTGATTTCTTTAGTAGAATGCAAAAGGAGATGCTTAGTAGATGTTTGATTCAAATTTAAACTCGTGACTTGATTCACTAGCAAAATAAAAAAAAGATCAAAAGAGCATTTATTTACAAATTTCAACATTTTAAAAAGCACGTAGTGATAGATGAAATGGAGCTTTTCGAAATTCCTTATCAGAAACCACTGCATCGCAAAAGATTCACAGTTTCGAAGCAATTCAATCTGATCGCGAATCATTCGATTCAGATGGGAACTTTGCCCTGGTGAAAAAACCAGCATATGCTGTTAGGTATGTTTTGATGCTGGGATGCTGGTTAGGTAGGTTTTGATGCTGGTTTAAGCTGGTCCTTTGCTGGTCCTTTGCTGGTTTTTGCTGGTCATGTTGCTGGTCAAAGATCCAGCATAAACCAGCAAAGGACCAGCTTAAACCAGCATCAAAACCTACCTAACCAGCATCCCAGCATCAAAACATACCTACCAGCATATGTTGGTTTTTTCACCAGGGTGGCGCGAGTTCGAGAATCATTTCGCGAATTGAAAGATTCATGAAACGTGCTCTGAAGTCCCGAATCCCAAAATGATGATTCGAGATTCATTATTTAGATCGGAGCGCGGAACGCGAATCATTTGATGTGCATCGGAACTTCGAAAAATGGTTTGTGAATCATTTGATTCAGATCGTGACTTTGAAGCGCATATCGCGAATCTTTTTTCTGATTTCTTTCTTTCTTTCTTTCTTTATTAAACAATACAAAACATCAAACCATTCAGGCATTACAGTTGTAAAAACAAAACAGAAAAAAGGAAAAAAGATAAGAAAAAAAGAAAATTAACCATGCTTTTATTATGGTATGGTAAAGGTATAGTGACTATGTTTTATTTTTGGCGTATTGATTAGCATTTTTATAACCACAGTTTAATTACAAATACCATGGTTATTTGTGTTGTTACCATAATTTAACTATAGTAACCATGTTTTTATTTATTTTATTTTATTATTTATTTGTTTATTTATTTATTTATTATTTAAACCATTGTTCATTTTCATAAGGGATGTGTTGCCTGGTTAGCAATTAATTAATTAATAATATTTATTTTAATAAACTTACAACTTAAGAGAATGCATAGGATGAATATAGAGATACAGACATTAATATGTTGTTTTTCTGTTCAGCACTGAGGTACAGTTTTGGTTTCGAGGAGAACGGTTATTTCCCCAGAGCCGTGTTAGACAGCACTGAAGACCCGCAGCCCAGAGATGTCACCCTGCGGCCAGACTCAGATTACTGCCAGAAAGTGTACTTCCACGTTCATGTGAGCCCCCTTCTGCATATGTTCACATACAGTCACTTATATCAGTTTCTGCTCCTTTTTTATGAATGTAGCAGCTACATTGAGATCTAAAAGTTTTTTGGGTTCTTTTTGCAAAAAATGAATGTTTTTATTCAGCAAGGATGCATTAAATTGATCAGAAGTGACAGTAAAGACATTTAGAATGTTACAAAAGATTTATATTTCAAATGAATTCTGTTCTTTTAGTAAATGGAATCTTATTGTTGGTTCGCACAGGAAGTGACAGACTACACACGACCCCTGATCTTCACTGTTAACGTCGGCCTGCAAAACGCAGATGAAGGGCCGGTGCTGGACGACGGGTGGCCCACCAGCCTGCAGTCGGAGGTCAGACACACAGACAGACACACACACAAATTGAGAACACTTTTGCCTCACATCCTATCAAATGACATGTCTTTCTCTCCAGCTTCCGTTCTGGAACGGTTGTGATAATGACGATCAGTGCGTTCCCAACCTCGTCCTGCAGAGCAACTCTGACCTATTAGATCGCAGGTTTGTCCTCAAACGCACACTTTTGCTCTTTCTCGCACTGTGAAACAAACCTCAGATCTTATGTTTCTGTATTCCAGGCAGTTCTGCGGGCGTCGCGAACGTTCCTCGTGGCCGCCGTGTGTCCATCAGAGGACGAGGACGAGCGGCGAGCGTCTGGTGGAGGCCAGCCGGAGAAAAGTTCTGGTGGAGGCGCGTTTAGAGAACCGAGGAGAGAACGCGTACGGCACGATCCTGCACATCACGCATTCTCCAAACCTCCAGTTCTCCAGTCTGGTGGTGAAGGTCTGTTTTCAGGAAAAACTCCCTGACCTGAGTCTCAACCCAGGCTTCACCTGTATTTATGAGGGTTTTGAGCATTAAAGGAGGAATTCAAACATGAGATGGAAGGGGTTGCTGATAAAGAGGCCAAGAGTGAAAGGGAAAGTGTGACTCAGTGTGTGTGTATCTGATCCAAAGCCTAGTGAACTTCCTCAATGACTTCATAGGCAGCTTCGTAATCTCAGTGGAACCTGATAAGTGGCTAAGCAACAAATACATGCCACACAAACAGCTTTAGAAGAAATGTAATTGCTCAACCAGGGCTCAAAATGATTTAATATAAAACTAAATTTGCTAAACAGCTAAAAATCAAGATGTGAAATGAAATCTTATTAGGGGGAAGTGCGTAGCAGCGAAACACTATTGTAATTGTTAGAATGGCCAAGGATTGGCAATCTTCACGTAAAAATGATCATGCAGTCCAAACCGTAAGTTGTAGAGACTTGAAACTTGGAGGGATGGTAGTGCTTACACTACCTACAATGTGATCAAGGCTGACCCCAGTTGGCCTGACGGAGGCACTACATCGATCAAAACTACGAAAACGTTCATAAATTTTCAGGTATTTCGCATTTTTTGAAAAACCTGATTTTGTGAACTAGTCCTAGATTTTTTGCCGGATTGGAACCAAACCAGTGCATTAAGATTCTCTGGAGAGTGAATATCAATAATTATAAAAAAAAGTTTAACTTTCAACTTACCGTCGCAAAGGGGCGCCAAAACTTTTGAAAGGGCCAGGGCCACTTTTAGTAAAATGCCTGTAAATCCTGAATGGAATAAGATATCTCTGCCAAACTCAAAATGCTTATGCAAGAGCTTAATCTGAGGCCACAGGATAAAAATCGCAAAGCTTGGCCACCTGGTGGTGCTATTAAATGGGAAAAAGCATAAAAATGGCTATAACTGCGCAACTATTTGTCCTTTCAACATGAAAATTGGTGTCCACAGTCTTGGTCCAAAGTGCCACAAGTGTCTATAAGGACATTTGCGTATCTCAAAAAACATGGCTGCCTCTGGCCGACAAAATTTGAGCATCTATTAGACAAGGTTAACAATGCCAATTGGAACAAAACACAGCGGGCCTCACGGCCCCAAAGGTCTGAGAGAAATTTGAAAGAAATCAGCCACTGGGGGGTAATATCGCATCTTTCGCACCAAACTCAGAACATGTATGTAGGAGTTCAATCTGAGGTCAAAGTGAAAAATTGCGGAGATTGGCCACTTGGTGGCACTATAAGAGGGAAAAAAACATAATAATGGCTATAACTTAGCAACCATTTGTCCTTTCAACATGAAAATTGGTGTGCACAGTCTTGGTCCAAAGTGCCACAAGTGTCTATGAGGACATTTGCATATCTCAAAAAACATGGCCGCCATTGGCCAATGAATTTTGAGCACCTGTTAGACAAGGTTAACAGAGGCCAATCGGAATGAAACTAGTTGGGCCTGTTCGACTCACGGCCCCAAATGCCTGAGAGAAATGTGAAAAAAATGGCCACTGGGGGGGCGATATCGCAAATTGCGGACTTTGTCCACTTGGTGGTGCTATTAGAGGGAAAAAACATAAGAATTGCTATAATTGTACAATAATTTGTCCTATCAACATGAAAATTGCAGTGCACGGTCTTGATCCAAATTTCCACAAGTGTCTATAAGGACATTTGCATATCTCAAAAAATATGGCTGCCATTGGCCGATTAATTTTGAGCACCTGTTAGACATGGTTAACGGAGGCCGATCAGAACAAAACTGGGCCTGTTCGACTCACGGACCCGAAGATCTGAGAGAAATTTGAAAGAAATCAGCCACTAGGGGGGTGATATTGCATTTTTTAAATGTACGTTACATACGTGCGATATTCGAATAGAAATTTAGATTTGATCAAAATAATTAAAACATTTTTAAAAAATGTATTAAATTTAAAAATAATTAAAAATTAAATCTGTAATCACAAGTGACTAGAAACGTCATGTAAATTCACTGGTAATTTAAATGTAAAAAAAAAAAAAAAAAAAAAAATAAATAAATAAATAAAAAAAAAAATAAATCAAGATTTTTCTTATCTGGTTCCCATGATTGTATGAGGGACTGTTAAAAGTGTGATTTCTAGACCTGGAAAAGTCATGCAAATTAATACAATCTTCATGGAAAAGTCATATTAGGCTGTTAAATACTGTATTTTATTGAATAGAAATTATATTCATAATTAATACATGAAAAATAAATCAAATTAATTCAAATATTTTTTTAAATATACCTGTAATCTCAAACGAAATAGGGCTCATAATGTGAAACACTAAAAAACAGCCAACGATCATCACAGATTAACAATTAAAATATTAAAATAATTTAAATTCTTAAACATTTAATAGTTATTATGGAAGAAATATGCCGTTCTCAGACAGATTACTAAACTGAATTATAAAAAACTTTAAGTGGACTGTAATTGACGTGATAGACTGATGTTATATGCAAATTATATGCAAATGAAACACTTCTAAAGTCAATATATTGACTACAAAATTAACTTTTTGTCCATTAAATGATTTACTTGGTAATGTCTTATGGAATGATCTCAGCAAAAATGTATTGGTTTGAAACTTAAAATGTGTTTTTCAGGGACCTTCGGACATTGCAATCGAGTGTCCGAACTCTGACGATACGAATCTGTTCCGAACCTGCAACGTCAGTGCGCCATTCATGAGGTCATTTGCTCAGGTGAGATGCCTTACACCTGTAAAGACTGACTAGTCTGAATGCTACTGATCATCTAAGTGGTAGTTGCATGGTTTAGTGACTGTATCAGATGGCAATATAACATAATACTCAATTACCATATGCATTTACAAGATAAATGCCTAAAATACGATGCATTTCCAAAAGCCATTTTATTTATGCATTGCTTTAATACCGTACGTTTTTGTTAGTGAAGATGCGGTCAAAATAATGGCGCCGCTTGATTGCTTGGAAAAACAAATGCCACATGTTCCAATTTGAGAGTACATTGGAGTCAATCTGCCACAAAACAGAAGCCCGAGGTTGGTCGTCTATAATCCTCCTGACATCGAGTGAAGCTGCAGAATAGAAAGTTCATCATGTAAAATCCCCAAATTCTATTCATATGCAGATATTTGTTTGTGCCTGTCCGAACAGGACTGTCATTTCTCTGCTCATTTTCCACATACCGAAGGTCTGATTTTTGTGCGCCATGCGTGTTTGATCAGTCTGTCTCACGGTGGGATTGTTCCTTGAAGAGTTTACAGGTGTTTATTTTTGGATCATGTGGTGTTTCTGTGTGGTTTCCTGTGCTCTCGCTGGGCTGGCGTCGCCCCAGACTCTTCCTTTCACTACTTGAATTCCACTCGCGTCTCTAGGGCCCGTCGGAAATTCACTGCACCTTCTGTTCAAATCTGGTACGAAGCAATAGCATTAATCACAGTACCGCCAATTAGACAGCAATGAGAAACGCAGAAACCATAAACGACTAGAATAGAAGAGAACACTGTGTCCTTTAGCCATGTTTAGTGTTTTGTTTGGCTTCTCTGTCGTCATCCGTTCACGTTTTGTCTCATTTATCCAGGTGTATTTTCGACTGGAGTTTGAGTTCAGCAGATCTGCCTTCTTGAACTACGTCCAGATCACCCTCAGGGTCTCCAGGTGAGGTCGTGACCTTTGAAATGATGAGTTCTGCGGATGGATCTTTTTTATTGATGAATAAAATTAATGTAAATGAGGATGTTATTTATTAAGACAAACTGTGTTGACTTAAGAAAGCCTGGCCAGAATGTTTGGATATGTTTTGGTAGCTTGAAGTTTGAAGGTTTTAAGATTAATATGTCTGTTTCATTGCAGTGAAGGTGAAGAAATGTCTCCAGAGGACAACATCAATGACATATATCATAATCTGAAATATGAGGCTGATATTCTCTTTACAAGGTAACACAGTAGTGTGAAACTCACAGAGAAATGTCCAAAAATCAAGTGTTTATATTATATTTTATTATATTATATTATATTATACTATATATCGTATCATATATATATATATATATATATATATATATATATATATCGTATCAAGGGCCAAACAGGAAATAATTATAAAATCTGAATATATAAATGTAAATTGTGTATATTTATATATTCAGAACTATAACTATATATTCAGAATTTACATTTATATATTCAGATTACATATAATTTCATTTAATTATACATTTTAGCCCTTATATATATATATATATATATATATATATATATATATATATGTACTAAAATAACTATAACTGAAATAAAATTTCTAAAATTATAAAAAGACTTTAAATTAAAATAGAAACAGAAAATGTAAAAAAAGACTAATTCAAAATATTAATAAAAAATGTAATAATATATCAGTGTAACTAAAGTAACACTGAAATAAAATTTCTAAAATTAAAAAAAGACTTTAAATTAAAATAGAAACAGAAAATGTACAAAAAAACTAATTAAAAAATATTAATAAAAATTATAATACATCAGTTACTAAAAGAAAAAAAATCTTGCAGATAAATGCATTAAAATAACTATAACTGAAATGAAATTTCTAATATTAAAAACGACTTTAAATTAAAATAGAAACAGAACGTGTAAAAAAAACTTGTTTAAAATATTAATAAACACTATAATAATATGTCAGTGTTACTAAAATAGCACTGACTTAGAGCTTCAATCTATTAAAAGGTTTAATAAACAAATCTTGCAGGTAAATGCACTAAAATAATTATAACTGAAATAAAATTTCTAAAATTAAAAAAGACTTTAAAATAGAAACAGAAAATGTAATAGAAAAAAAATTAAAATATATTAATAGAAAATATAATAAAAGGACTTAAAGCCTCAATCTATTAAAAGGTTTATTAAAAAAATCTTGCAAATAAATGTACCAAAATAACTATAACAGAAATAACACTTCTAAAATTAAAAAAGGACTTTAATTTAAATTAAAATAGAAAAAGAAAATGTAAAGAAACGAATTCAAAATGTTAATAAAAACTATAATACAACAATGTTACTAAAATAACATTGACTTAAAGCTTCAATCTATTATAAGGTTTAATTAAAATTTATTTTGCAAATAAATGGACTAAAATAACTATAACTGAAATTAAATTTCTAAAATTAAAAAGACTTCCCTTAAATTAAAATAGAAACAGAAAATGTAAAAAAAAAAAAAATATTTATTCATATTATATTATATTATATTATATTATATTATATTATATTATATTATATATATATATATATATATATATATAATCTTAATATATAAATGTAAATTGTGAATATTTATATTTATACATTCAAAATTATAACTACAAAATTCACAATTGAATTTACATTTATATATTCAAACGTATAACTTAATGCACTGACTATAATAACTATACTTAAAATAAAATAGCTAAAATTAACAAAAGTTTTTAAATTTAAATGAAAATTGAAAATGGAATAAGAAAAAAAAAATCTAAATATTAATAAAAACTATAATAATGTCAATGTTACTAAAATACTACTGACTTAAACTTTCAGTCTGTTAAAATGAGTAATCCTCCATGAGTTTCATGGAAAAATTGTATTCATTCATGGAAAAATTATATATATGTAAAGTACCAAACAGGAAACAATTATATAAAATCAGAATATATAAATGTAAATTGTGCATATTTGTATTTATACATTTTGAATTATATTTACAAAATTCACAATTGAATTCACATGTATATATTCAGACATACAATTTAATGCACTTACTAAAATAATAATGGACTGAAATAAAACTGCTAAAATTAACAAAAGACTTTAATTTATATTAAAATGAAAATGGAAAATGAGGGGAAAAATCAAAATATTAATTAATTAATAATATGCCAAAGTTACTAAATTAGCACTTACTTAAAGTTTCAATCTATTAAAAGTTTTCATAAAAATCTTAATGGTTTCAAAACAGGACAAAATGAGTAATCCTCCATGAGTTTCAAGTAAATAAATATATTATTTTTTTCTTCTGATTTATATTATATTATATTATATTATATTATAATACATTATATTTTATTATATTATATTGTTATATTATATTATATTATTCATTGTAATGTGAAAATAATAATACTTAATTATATATAATATATATATATATATAATCTTAATATATAAATGTAAATTTGCAATATACTAAATTAGCACTTACTTAAAGTTTCAATCTATTAAAAGTTTTCATAAAAAATCATAATGCTTCAAAAACAGGACAAAAAGAGTTATCCTTCACAAGTTTCATGTAAAATAAAAAAAAAGGATAATTTTTTACTTATGATTTATGGGGTGAAATATAACACAGACATGTTCTTGACAGATGTGAGATTCACCAGAAATATCTTCAAGCTAATAAATGATTGTTTAGTATTGAATCATACTAAACTCATACCGTGAGTCTTTCTTTCAGGGATTCCAGCCCGTCCCGTTTCGAGATCAAACCTGAGCTTGGCCAGAGCGTCGCTGTTGGGACCGGACCGCCTTTCAATCTCTCTTATCAGGTGGGTTCCTCACATCCAAAACCAGTTTTCAAATAATATTCTCCAGAACGAATCAGAGCATTGAACAAAACAAATATTTCCTTTGGACATCTAAGACGTTTCTCCTAAAACTTTTGGTTTGGCAGATCCAGAATCTCGGCATGTTCCCCATATCTGAGCTTCTCTTCAGTTTAAACGTCTTCACTGTGACCAGAAACGCAAACGCTCTCCTGCGCCTCTCAGACTTGCATATCGATCAGGTGTGTTTTTAGACGTATTTACATATTTCAGCCTCAAACTACAAAAACTTGGTTTGTTTTTAAAGAAACAGGTCATCTGAAACTGAACATTGTATCATTAAGTTGGCAACTTGCTATTGTCTAAATGCTATTTAGACTTAATATTCTTCTTCTTTCTAAAACTGTTAACTCTAACTCGTCCTAGAGCTTTAACTCTACAAACTCCAAACTCAGCCCAGATCTTCAGACTGATCTGAAGTTAGTTGCTGTATCTTTTCTGACTGATCTGACTTACGGTTTTCCTAAAAATAACAATTAAAATTGGGAAAAATCCCATAGACTTACATTGACGGAATGTTCAAACGAGCAACACTTTTCAAATTCCAACTGTCAAAACTCCCAGAATCCTTTGAGACTCAATCAAACTTCCCTTCTATGTACTGTATTTACAATCCATTTAACTCATTCAACTCATCTGTCTATCACTAGCCAAGACAAGTCATGCTAGTAGCTTGTTAATCATGCTAGCAACATGCTAGTAACTGGCTAATCTTGCTAGTAACATGCTAACGACATGCTAATCATGTTAAAATCATGCTAGCAAGACGCTAGTAACTTGTTAATCATGCTAACAATATGCTAATAATGTTAGAAACATACTAACAGCATGCTAATCATGATAAAAACATGTTAGCAACATGCTAATCATGTTACAATCATGCTAGCAACATGCAAGTAACTGGCTAATCATGCTAGTAACATGCTAATGACATGCTTATCATGTTAAAATCATGCCAGCAACACACTAATAACTTGCTAATCATGCTAATGACATGCTAATCATGTTAAAATCATGTTAGCAACGTACTAGTAACTGGCTAATCATTGCTAGTAACAAGCTAGTAACTTGCTAACCATGCTAGAAACATGTTAGCAACTTGTTAGTAACCTGTTAATCATGTTAACAATATGTTAATCATGCTAGAAACATGCTAACAGCATGCTAATCATGTTACAATCATGTTAGCAACATGCTAATCATGTTACAATCATGTTAGCAACATGCTAGTAACTGGCTAATCATGCTAGTAACCTGTTAACGACATGCTGATCATGTTAAAATCATTCCAGCAACACGCTAATAACTTGCTAATCATGCTAATAACATGCTAATCACGTTAAAATCATGCTAGCAACGTACTAGTAACTGGTTAATCATTGCTAGTAACATGCTAGTAACTTGCTAACCTTGCTAGAAACATGTTAGAAATTTGTTAGTAACTTGTTAATCATGTTAACAATATGCTAATCATGATAAAACATGCTAGCAGCATGCTAATCATGTTACAATCATGTTAGCAACACGCTAATAACTTTCTAATCATGCTAATAACATGCCAATCATGCTAGTAGCATGCTAATGACATGCTAATCATGTTAAAATCATGCTAGCAACATACTAGTAACTGGCTAATCATGCTAGTAACATCCTAATGACATGCTAATCATGCTAATAACATGCTAGCAACATGCTAACAACATGACAGACTGTATCGCCTTCAAAACATTCAAACTCTAACCTATTAAAACTACTTTAAACTTCAAACTATTTCAGATTGAACACCATTAAACTTAAAACTTTTTAAAACTTTTCAAACTTTTTAAAACTTTCTGGTCCGGCTTTCTCAAGCCAACTTAAAAGTTTGTCTTGATGAATTTTTTTATCTAGTTAATGTTGTAAACAAATCTTTTAACTGCTTCCAGAGGTTGTTTTGCCTGCTTCATAATGCAAGCGATCTGTTCGTCCTGTTTATTTGAGTTGGCGCAGCTCGAGTTCAATCAGTAGTATTGTTTTAGTAAGTACTGTTGTTGTGTAAATCCTCATCTGTGGCGTGTTTGTTCGTCTCAGATGGCTGGCTCACATTGCAGCGTTCCACGTGTCATTACGGCCGGTTCGTCCTCACAGGAGGATCTCTCCCTCAACTCGCACGTGGTAAATTTTGCTCTTTTTACACTTCTTAAAAAACACTAATTGCATCCATCTGCTGGAAAACAAAGCATGAGATTGCAAAAGGGACAAGCTTGATGAAAACAAACCACCCAGCCTGCTTGATCACTTTTTGTTGGCTGAAGATTCACACAAGATTCACTTAGAGTTTCCTCTCTGGCACGTTCATCTTCCAAGTGATCAGAAAGCATGAACTGTGTCATTTGTGTTCACAGAACGCGTCCACCAGCGACACGTTATTTGCACAGTGTAGAATCAACCTGCTTCCCCAAGGAGACGTTAGCATCACCGCGACAGGATGGCTCAATCTGCGTACTTTATTATCCGTGAGTATATTTAAAAATGATTTAATATAATATGTTGTATTAGATAACACTACCAGTCAAAGGTTTTTTGGAGAGTAAGATCTCTTCTGCTCACCAAGCCTGCATTTATTTGATCTGAAGTACAGAAAAAACAGTAAAATTCTGAAATGTTTTTACTATTTAAAATAACTGTTTTCCATTTGAATATATTTTAAAATGTAATTATTTCTGTGATTTCAAAGCTGAATTTTTAGCATCATTACTCCAGTCACATGATCCTTCAGAAATCATTCTAATATTCTGATTTGCTGCTCAAAAAACATTTAATTTTTTTCAGGTTTCTTTGATGAATGCAAAGTTCAGAAGAACAGCATTTATATGAAATATAAATATTTTGTAACATTATAAATGTCTTTATCATCATTTTTAATCAATTTAAAGCATCCTCGCTAAATAAAAGTATTCATTTCTGTAATTTCTTTCCCAAAACATAAATAAATATTTATACTGCTTTTGAATTGTTCAGTGTATAATGTTACAAAAGCTCTATATTTCAGATAAATGCTGATTTTTGGATCTTTCTATTCATCAAAGAATTCTGAAAAAAAAAAAAAAAAACAATTATTTTAAATATTGATAATGTGACACTGAAGACTGGAGTACTGATGGTGAAAATTTTGCTTTGATCACAGAAATAAATTATATTTTAAAATATATTCAAATAGAAAACAGTTATTTTTAAATAGTAAAAACTGTACTTTTGATCAAATAAATGCAGGTTTGGTGAGCAGAAGAAACTTCTTTAAAAAACATTTAAAAACTTACTGTTCAAAACCATTTGACTGGTAGTGCATATATATATATATATATATATATACACACGCACACACACACAAATTATACTTAAATTATAAAAATTATACTTTTACTTAAAAATAAATAAAAATATTAAATAATAAATTAACAAGAAAATTACATTTATCAGTCTAGTATCTATGAAAGCCCATTTCTGCCACTGAATAAAAAATAAAAAATGTTTTTTTTTTTCTCAGAATTGTGAGATATAAACTCACAATTGTGAGAAAAATTCAGAATTGCAAAAATTAAAGTGACTTTTTCCCCCAGAATTGCAAATTTATCAGTCTTTTTTCCCAGAATTGGACATTATATCTCACAATTCTGAGAACAAAAGTCAGAATTGGTAGTGTATGTGAAAAGTCAGAATTGCGAGGTAAAAAGTTGCATTTACTGTTTTTTATCCTTTATTCTTTATTCAGAAATTATTTAGATACTTCCATAAGTATCTAAATAATTTCTCACATCAGGCATTTGTTCACATTATTTATCTGTTATAATTGTTATTTTAAATTCCATGTTATCTGCTTGTTAACAAATTGCATGAAGCAGGTCAATCTTATTAAATACATCTACTTTTTCTATCATTATACATGTAAGTTTTCCCAAAGCAAGCTCTTGTGCTGATACCTATTGAAACAGACAGTTGGTGCAAGACATATCGAAGGGGTTTTTAAATTGTTTTTTTTTGTTTTTTTGTAGATATGTGATTAAAAAACCTCTTCATGTCATTCTTCAGGTGAAATTTAAACGGTTAGATCTGGTAATGACGGCCGTAGTTGAGTTGAGCCCCTCAAGTCCGATGTTCCTCCACGAGGAACGACCCATGAGACATGTGAGTATCTCCAGAACGCTGTAAAAAATGGTGCATGAGACACTTCATGGATTTGAAATGAAATGATGCGTCTGAGCTCTTTTATTACATTTGTTTGTGCCACAAGTAGACGCCAGTGCAACCTAGTTGTAATGAAAAGAAAATCCAGTTGTTTACAGAAAATTAAGTGTTTATGTGTTTTTTTCCAATACACTCTTAAAGCTTTTCAGATGTGCAGGTGAAAACATGAACTAATTCTTATGAGATCCAAAATAACTCAAGTGATGTGCTGCCCCCTTCTGGATGAACAGCTGTCAGGCTTTTTACTAGACAACTGCTGATAAAATAGAGTGTTAGTTAGTCAACTTTAACTTAATCACACACACAGATCTTCTAACATCTTCATTTGTGCAGGTTTGTGTGAGGCCTGGTCTTGTATATCCGATTCTTCCAAGAATTTGATTTTTGGATTGTGGTTCTGTAGATAATCCTGGAGATTAGGAAGGAGGAAGATTACCGAATCCCCATCTGGGTGATTGTTGGGAGCACACTGGGAGGACTGCAGCTTCTGGCTCTGCTCGTACTGGCGCTCTGGAAGGTCTGAGACGGTTTTTATTCACAGTTAACAAGCTAATATGAACATATGTATTAGTATAGGCTTATATTACTGTAGTGCATTTGTAAACACACTTAATTTGGGTGTCAAAAAAGAAGATCAATTTTTTTGGCCTTTTTTGGCCAAGCTTTTTTTCTGGTTTAATCAAGGCAAATCTGCCTGTGAATGGCTTATCTGCATATTAAGATGCATACAGCACAATAAAGAGGTTTAAAATCTGAAAAACAACACATTTTACTAATACTAACTAATACTGAACTATTAAACATTGTTTTCTGTCATTAAAATAAAGCTGAAATAGATATTACTTATGTAAAAATTATATGAAAAGCTTAAACTTAAAAAAAATAAATAAATAAATGACTTGGCAACTTATTGAAATAAAAGTTTAAATTGACTAAAACTGAAATAAAAACAAATGAAAAGTAAAAATATTTTTACAAATAAAAATGTCAAAATATAGAATTAAAATAGAATTAGTAAAAGGTGAACTAAAACAGCAAATGTTGCCTTGGCAAATAACTGAAACAGAATAAGTTTAAGTTGAATTCTAAAATGACTAAAGCTGAAATAGAAACAAATGAAAGTAAATATATTTTTACAAATAAAAATGTCAAAATATAGAATTAAAATAGAGTTACTAAAACGTAAACTAACATTACAAATGCTGCCTGGGCAAATAACTAAAATAAAAATAAGTTTAAACTGAAATACTAAAATTACTGAAATTAAAGCTGAAATAAAAAACAGGTGAAAAATTAAACTATTTTACGAATACAAATGTCAAAATATAGAATTAAAATAAAACTACTAAAACATAAACTAAAATGACAAATGTTGCAATGGCAAATAACTGAAATAAAATAAGATTAAGTTAAAGTACTAAAATTAAAGCTGAAATAAAAACAAATGAAAAATGTAAATATTTTACAAATACAAATGTCAATATATAGAATTAAAATAGAATTACTAAAACATACTCCAAAATTACAAATGTTGCAATGGCAAATAACTGAAATAAAATAAGTTTAAGTGGAAATATTAAAATTGTTAAAAAAAGACAAATAAAAACAAATGAAAAATGAAAATATTTTTACAAATAAAATGTCAAAATATAGAATTAAAATAGAATTACTAAAACGTAAACTAAAAATACAAATGTTGCCTTGGCAAATAACTGAAATAGAATAAGTTTAAGTTGAATTCTAAAATGACTAAAGCTGAAATGGAAACAAATGAAAGTCAAAATATTTTTGCAAATAGAAATGTCAAAATATAGAATTGCTAAAACATACACTAAAATTACAAATGTTGCCTTGGCAAATAACTGAAATAATATAAGTTTAAGTTGAAATACTAAAATTACTAAAACTAAATCTGAAATAAAAACAAATGAAAAGTAAAAATATTTTTGCAAATAGAAATGTCAAAATATGGAATTAAAATAGAATTACTAAAATGTAAACTAAAATTACAAATGTTGCCTTGGCAAATAACTAAAATAAATTAGTTTAAATTGAAAAACTAAAATTACTAAAACTAAAACTGAAATGAAAACAAATTAAAAGTAAAAATATTTTTACAAATGAAATGTCAAAATACAGAATTAAAATAGAATTACTAAAATGTAAACTAAAATGACAAGTGTTGCCTTGGCAAATAACAGAAACAAAATAAGTTATTAATAAAATTAGAGTTATAATAGAATAACTAAAACGTAAACTAAAATTAAGTTAAAATGACTTAAATAGAAAAATAGAATAAAAATAGAAGTAGAAAAAAATAGAAATTATGAATAATAATAATAATAATAATAATAATAAAAATTACAACAGCACATAATTTACTAAAACTAAAATGAAAACTGAAAATCTTAAAATAAAATCTAATATAAAATATAAATAAATGCTATAATAGTATTTAAATAACACTAATATTTGGCTCTTAGGCTAACGAATGTGCATTATGTTTGCTTGAATAACTAAGTGAAATCTCATTTATCCAGAGCCAGGCTTAAATTCTGTCCATATGCTTGCCGTTCTCTTTTTACCCTAGATTAAGTAGAGCTAAATTTACATATCAAAACAGACATTTACATAACAAACACTTATTTTAGGGTTTGTTTAAGGTCAGATCTCTCAGGACACTTCCGCTACATGAATCAAAACAAGTCACTGTTTTTCTTTCATCCGCAGCTCGGATTCTTCCACAGGCAGAAGAGAAAGAGGGAAGAGCAGGCGACCAATGAGAAAACAGCAGAGGATCGGTAATGCCACGGCAACCTCCTCAGCCAATCACTCAGGGACTCTGCAGACACGGGTGTGTGTCAGCCAATCAGCTGCCCTCAAGCACTGCCACGCCCTCCTGCAGTCCGACGCAGAACCAATCAGCTCACTTCCCCTTGGCCGCACTGCCAATTAAGACAGAAGATGTGAAGATGCTGGAAATTTCACCTAGTGTGAGACTTTAAAGAGAGCTGGAAAGTACTAGTCAACGGAGGTAAAAACACTAATGAAGAGGCTTCGGTTTGAACCGTTTTGAGAGGTTTTGGTGCTGATAAAATGTTTGCTTATCAACAAACCTCAGATTGTGGAACAGAAGTACGACTTTTTTTTTTTTTTTTTGTTTGCTGCAGCATAAATTCAAGCTGATGCACTTGCACATTGTAAAGAATTTTGAACTTGAAATTTGTAAATATTAAAGTTCAGCAATATAATGTAAAACTATGATCAAATAGAATATTTAACCATTAAATGATGCACCTTAATGCATTTTGTTGCAACATCTGTTCAAGGCTCATGTATTTGAGATTTTGTCAATTTTTGTCACAATCTCAATTTTATGTACAGTACATTGCAGCTGGAATCGGAAGTGTTTCTTCCACGAGTATGTCTGTGCTTTTCATCATTTGAAACTGGTAAAAGGGTTTAAGGGTAGTTGAAATAAAAATATACATTTGTATGCAGAATCATGCACATTTTACATTTTTTCACTTATTTCTCGCATTGCAATAATTATTTTATTCAACTGCAAATTTGCTGTCAAAAAATAATACTAAATAATTTATAAAAGGCTTTTTTTCCTTTTTATGCACTTCAACATTTCTGTAGTGTGATATCTAAAAAAAAAAGCACAATATTCCATGTACTTTCTCCATTTATATGATCACATGAATTAGAAAAAAAGCTATAAATTAAAATTTTCTTGACTTCACAACTACCCTTAAATACTTTTCACGATCACGGTCTTGAATAACAGTGGCTGTGTTCAGAATGCAATACTAGTATACTACTTGTAAGCACATTGTATACTGCATACTATTAAAAAAAAATACTAATTGAAATAGTGTGCATTATCCCGTGTGTAAACAATATAAGGTTATTTACATTTAAAGTGTCAGTCTGACCATTAGTCAGGAAACTAAAAAAAAAAATAAAAACATTACAGCTGATATAATTTACAATTCATTCATTACACTGTAAAAGTAAAAGATCAAGTTAAATGCATTGCATTGCATTGAGGATACATTATTCTATGCATTGTGTACATTTTGATAAACTGATAAAAAATGCATGCTGTGCACACTATACATACTACAGACTTCAGGAATAAGTAGTTTGATGGTTCTGTTCTGAACACAGTCACTCAATCAAAAATGTTTTCCAACAGTATTTTAGTTTGACATGGCTTCACAGCTTTCAGTTTAAGACGGCGTGTGATTCTAGTCACTCGTTTTAATTGTCATTTATGTCACCATTTTATTGCATGTAAAGATGACAGCTGAATGTTCGTCACATGTTTTTAATTGAATCACTGAATAAATTAAAATCATCTTGATTTAAAACACTGTATTCTTTGTTTTGAATTTCCCTTCATTATGCAATATCCAAAAATGATAATTAGCTGAAAATGCACTCACCCTTAGGCCATGCAAGTTCAGGATGAGTTTGTTTATTCATTAGATTTGGAGAAACGTAGCATTGCATCACTTGCTCATCAATGGATGTGAATGGGTGCTGTCAGAACGAGAGTCCAAACAGCTGAAAAAAACATCACAATAATCCACAATTACTCCTCACCACTTCAGTCCATCAGTTAACATCTTATATAGTGAAAAGCTGTGTTTTTAAGAAACAGATACATCAAGACACTTTAACTTTAAACCTTCTGCTTATTCCCAAAATTAAAAGTCCTCGATCTATAATCAGGGTTTGTACAAGGTGCTTAAAGTACTTAAATCTGACTTTTTGAAATTTAAGCCCTGGAAAACCATTGAAAATAGCAATATTCCTGAACTTGAAAAGTGCTTGAGTTATTGAAATGTATCTAATAAGTGTTTAATTTTTTAGTTAGCTCATATCTTTCAATTAAAAAAAAAAACATACATTAAAACTGTTGAGCTAAGCCAGTAGTAGTACTGTTGTGTAAACATGACTGAAGATGCAAAAAGAGGAACAGCTTAACCAAATCTAGTGAGTCATTTAAGCTGGAACCGCTCTGATTGACTCGTGACTTCTTTTTATTTCAAGCGATTCACTAGCAAAAACCAGATCAAATTAAAAGAGCCATACGATTCAGATGGGGGCTTCAAATCACGTATAACGCATCATTTGATCTAGATCAGAACTTTGCGAGTCATTTGATTCAGATCGGAACTTTGTGTATCGCGAACCATTTGATTTAGTTCGGAACTTCACGAGTCATTTGATTCAGATCGGAACTTTGCATATCACAAATCAATTGATTTAGATCGGAACTTCAAGAGTCATTTGATTCAGATTGGAACTTTGCATATCACAAATCAATTGATTTAGATCGGAACCTCAATTCACGTATCGCAAATCATTTGTTTCAGATCGGGACTTCGCAAGTTATTTAATTCCGATCCGAACTTTGCATATTGCAAAATAACTGATTTAGATCGGAACCTCAAGTCGTGTATCGCAAATCATTTGATTTAGATCAGAACTTCATGTATTTGTTTCAGATTGGGACTTCGGAGCGGGTTCACAAATCATTCGATTTAGATTGGAACTTCACAAGTCATTTAATTCAGATCAGAATTTTGTGCATCGCAAATCAGCTGATTTAGTTCGGAACTTCACGAGTCATTTGATTCAGATCGGAACTTTGTGTATCGCGAACCATTTGATTTAGTTTGGAACTTCACGAGTCATTTGATTCAGATTGGAACTTTGCATATCACAAATCAATTGATTTAGATCGGAACCTCAATTCACGTATCGCAAATCATTTGTTTCAGATCAGGACTTCGCAAGTTATTTAATTCAGATCAGAACTTTGCATATTGCAAAATAATTGATTTAGATCTGAACCTCAAGTCGCGTATCGCAAATCATTTGATTTAGATCAGAACTTCATGTATTTGTTTCAGATTGGGACTTCGGAGCGGGTTCACAAATCATTCGATTTAGATCGGAACTTCACAAGTCATTTGATTAAGATCAGAATTTTGTGCATCGCAAATCAGCTGATTTAGATCGGAACTTCATGAGTCATTTGATTCAGATCGGAACCTCAAGTGGTGTATCACAAATCATTTGATTTATATCTGAACTTTGCGTATCGCGAATTATTTGATTTAGATCAGAACTTTGCGAGTCATTTGATTCAGATCGGAACTTCGTGTATCGC
Organism: Labeo rohita; assembly: GCF_022985175.1. NCBI lineage: Eukaryota > Metazoa > Chordata > Actinopteri > Cypriniformes > Cyprinidae > Labeo > Labeo rohita. The sequence goes on from NC_066893.1 coordinate 27,522,217, forward strand.
GAATCATTTGATTTAGATCGGAACTTCACGAGTCATTTGATTCAGATCGGAACTTTGCATATCACAAATCAATTGATTTAGATCGGAACTTCAAGAGTCATTTGATTCAGATTGGAACTTTGCATATCACAAATCATTTGATTTAGATCGGAACTTCACGAGTCATTTGATTCAGATTGGAACTTTGCATATCACAAATCAATTGATTTAGATCGGAACTTCACGAGTCATTTGATTCAGATCGGAACTTTGCATATCACAAATCATTTGATTTAGATCGGAACTTCACGAGTCATTTGATTCAGATCGGAACTTTGCATATCACAAATCATTTGATTTAGATCGGAACTTCACGAGTCATTTGATTCAGATTGGAACTTTGCATATCACAAATCAATTGATTTAGATCGGAACCTCAATTCACGTATCGCAAATCATTTGTTTCAGATCGGGACTTCGCAAGTTATTTAATTCCGATCCGAACTTTGCATATTGCAAAATAACTGATTTAGATCGGAACCTCAAGTCGCGTATTGCAAATCATTTGATTTAGATCAGAACTTCATGTATTTGTTTCAGATTGGGACTTCGGAGCGGGTTCACAAATCATTCGATTCAGATCAGAATTTTATGCATCGCAAATCAGCTGATTTAGATCGGAACTTCATGAGTCATTTGATTCAGATCGGAACCTCAAGTGGTGTATCACAAATCATTTGATTTATATCTGAACTTTGCGTATCGCGAATCATTTGATTTAGATCAGAACTTTGCGAGTCATTTCAGATCGGAACTTTGCGTATCGCGAATCATTTGATTTAGTTCGGAACTTCACGAGTCATTTGATTCAGATCGGAACTTTGCATATCACGAATCAACTGATTTAGATCGGAACCTCAAGTCGCATATTGCGAATCATCTGATTTATATCAGAACTTCACGTATCGCGAATCATTTGATTTAGATCAGAACTTCACGTATTTGTTTCAGATCGGGAATTCGGAGCGGGTTCACAAATCATTCGATTTAGATCGGAACTTCAAGAGTCATTTAATTCAGATCGGAACTTTGCGTATCACGAATCATTTAATTTAGATCGGAAACTCAAGCCGTGTATCGCAATCATTTGTTTCATATCAGAACTTTGCGTATCACGAATCATGTTTCAGACCGGGACTTCGGAGCGGGTTTGCAAATCATTTGATTCAGATCGGAACTTTGCCTATTGCAAAATAATTGATTTAGATCAGAACCTCAAGTCGCATATCGCGAATAATCTGTTTTATATCAGAACTTCACGTATCGCGAATCATTTAATTTAGAACGGAACTTAACGAGTCATTTGATTCAGATCTGAACTTTGCGTATTGCAAATCAATTGATTTAGATCAGAATCTCAAGTTGCATATCACGAATCATCTGATTTATATCGGAAATTTGCGTATCGCAAATCATTTGATTTAGATCAGAACTTTACATATTTGTTTCAGATCGGGACTTCGGAGCGGCTTCACAAAATATTCGATTTAGATCGGAACTTCACAAGTAATTTGATTCAGACTGGAACTTGTCATGAATCAATAGATTTAGATCTGAATCTCAAGTCATATCACAAATCATTTGTTTCAGACTGGGACTTCAGAGTGGGTTTGCAAATCATTTTATTTAGATCGGAACTTCACAAGTCACTTGATTCAGATCGGAACTTAGCGTATCATGAATCATTTGATTTAGATTGGAACCTAAAGTCGCGCATCACAAATCATTTGTTTCACATCGGGACTTCGGAGCGGGTTTAAAAAAAATCATTCGATTTAGATCGGAACTTCATGAGTCATTTAATTCAGATCAGAATTTTGTGTATCGCAAATCATTTGATTCAGATTGGACCTTTGCGTATTGCAAAATAATTGATTTAGATCAGAACCTCAAGTTGCATATCGCGAATCATCTGATCGGACTTCGAAGTGGGTTCACAAATCATTCAATTTAGATCAGAACTTCACAATCAATTGGTTTAGACTTGAACTTATAATGAATCAATTGATTTAGATCTGAATCTCAAGTCGTATCACAAATCATTTGTTTCAGACTGGGACTTCAAAACTCCGAAGTCCCGTTCTGAATAATGAATCGTGAACCATCATTTCAGATCAGGACTTTAAGCGCGGATTGTGAATCATTCAATTGATTGAATGATTCAAGAACCCGCTCCAAAGTCCCGATCTGAAACAAATAAGTCCACACTTCAAGTTCATGACGGGTCATGATTCATTATTCCGAACTGGACTTCAGAGCATGGATCCTCTTTGATGTTTGAGGACAAAAGGAGATGGACTTTTTCACTGGAGAAAGCATTATTATGGAATTATGGACTCGTTTTTTGGCCAAAAGCAACGGTTTAAATTTAAACCATCTTAATGACGGATTTGTTTCTTGCAAACATGCAGCTTTTGACTTCACAAGATGTTAACTGATGGACTGGAGTGGTGGGGCTTACTTGTAAATTATTGTGATGCTTTTATCAGCTGTTTGGACTCTTGTTTTGACGGCACCCATTCACATCCATCACAATTAAAATGCAACAGAAGCACACAGAGTCTGACGGGCGTCTTAGATCAATGTTTTTAATCTTGTTTGATTTGGTTTGGAAATAAAAACATGTTGAGCAATCTCCAGTAATGAAAGAATAAAACATGGTGCAAACACAGAGGGTTAAAAAAACCTCCACATTCATATTCGGCCACATTCAAACACACACACGGAGCTATAAGCAGGAAGACATGCTGCTCACACATTCGCACAACAGCACCATCCAGAATAAGGCCCCGTGAGTCAGAAAGAGCTCCAGCACGTTCATTAACGCAAGTCAGAATTATAGACCTGCTAATTGGCTTTACAGTGGCGTCATGGTTTAAAAAAAAAAAAAACTAATAATAATTACTACAATAATAATAATAATTACAAATGTCAAACCTCTGGTTACAGGCACATTTTAATATTCAAATAAAAGAAATCACCTGGCACAGAGTTTAGCTTTAGGACATCAACACTCGGCTACTGATTCCTTATAAAATAGACATTTTACACTCTGTTTTAAATAAACCTTTTATAAAATATGTTAAGAAAACAAAAAATCATGAAAATGTTGACAAAAGAGCAGCTTATTAAAAAGAGCTGTTCACACTGTCAAGTTCAACATGCTGTTTGTCTAAAGAAGAAACGTATCTGTTTTCAAAATAAGAGTCTTTTCTGCCCGTATCCATCAGGTCAACATCTTTCATTTGTTAAAAAAACAACCAGGTTGAAACCAGAAACTCCCGTTCCTTTGGGATAAAATGCAGCAGTCGGATTTAGACGAATCTCCCAAATGGATCAACAGGTAAATTAAAACAATTTTCTAGTACTAAAGCACCGTTTCACAGGTTTAAAACAAAAAAAAAAAAAACAGATCTGACGGAAACCCAAAAGTCCACCTCAGTGAAATTCAACAAACTCCTCCAGGCTTTTGGGAATCTGGTCCCGATACAAGATCTGATGTTGTTGCACGGCACGAGCCGCCAGGCATTTCAGACTCATCTTCATCTGCGTCTTCAGAAGGATTTCAGAAACGCCCGTTGTGCTCTTATCAAGCGGTGTCTTCTTTTGCTTGTTGGTCATGTCCGTATGAGCGCCGGCTTCGACGAGGCTAATAATGATGGCGTGAAGTGTCAAAAAGTCACTGATGGGACGATTGTACTGTACAATGAGGTGTAAAGGGCTGTTTCCTTCATGGTCCACGGCGTTCACCTGTGCGCCACAGTCTATGAGCAGCTTAGTCACTTGCGCGTTGGGAAAGCTGCAAACGTCGTTGGTGTGAAAGTCGTCAACTGGTGTACTAGAGCTAGCCGCTAGGTGCAAAAGCGACGACCCCTCTCGGGATCGCGGATCTAGGCGTATCAAGTCGTAGATTTGTTTGTTTATTCGCGCACGTTCCTCTTCGCCGCACTGCGTTTTCGTAGAGATGCAAACCAGGTATAGGAAAGTGAACACGTTGGATTCGTAGTTGTCGGTGGCTGCCGGCAACTCCGCATCGGTGGAGGTTCGCACGCGCGCCATGCTGCGGCGAATCTCCAGGACGCTGGCGCGCAAGACGTGTTCGACGTCTGACGCGCGGACCGGCTCCTTCAAGTGGACCATTTGCGAGAACACTTGCGCAAATCTCAGGAGGTCTTTATGCGTGTTGCGGTTTCCTTGTTGGCGTAGATGCAAGGCGTGCAGCCAGAGTTTGATGCACTGTTCGAACTCCATGTTGTCGGCGTAGACTGCGCCACGATATATTATGGGATGCGAGACGTCTATGTTATCTGCACCCAGAATTCGCTCGCGAATCATCAGGCCTTCCATATGTAGCGCGTCCCGGTCGTGTCGAATGGCCTCCAAGTCTTGCAAAGTCCGGCATTCGGCTCTCCCTCCGTACGCCGCTACGGGTGACGGCAACTCTTTGGCGATAGGCCTCTCAGGATCGCGAAATCGCTCTAGCATGGCGAGGTACAAGTAGTGGTAGGTCTTAAGTATGTCGTAATTCTCACGATCGTTGGCGAAAGATGCTCCAAGCAGTTCCAACGCCTCAATGCGGCTATGGGCGTCACAATCCGCATGCGACAGCAGCAGCTCTACGACGTCCGCCTTGCAGCTTTCAGCTGCCACTTTTAGCGGCGTCATTCCATGTCCGTTAACCACCATAGCCGCTTGGCATCGTACCAACTCTTTCACGATATCCAAATGCCCGGCTTCTGCCGCAAAGTGCAGCGCGGTGGCTCCGCAGTGAGCTTTGGAGTTGGCATCCGCGCCGCGCTCCAGCAGGAAGTAAACAACATCGGTGTGGCCCTTGTAGGCGGCGATCATCAAACAAGTGTTGCCGTACTTATTGGCGATGCTGATGTCGGCCTTGTGCTCTACTAGATACCGTACGATGTCCAGACGGCCGTCGAAACACGCAGCTCTGAGGGGCGTGGAGTTCGTGAGGGTGGTGTGATTTACGTTGGCGTTGTGTGAAACCAGCAAACGTACCACTTCGAAATGACCAGCGCCAGCTGCACACCAAAGAGCCGTGGCGCCGTCAATAATATACCTGTGAGAGCAAAAATTTCACAATTTTAATTGCTGACAAGCACAACCAGAAATAAAATAAAACAAAGAAACTATATTTTAAATTGTATTTTAGTATTTCTACCTACCAACACTACCAGTCAAAAGTTTTTGAACAGTAAGATGTTATGTTTTTTCACCAGGCCTGCATTTATTTGATCCAAAGTATAGCAAAAGCAGTAAAATTTTAAAATATTTTTACTATTTAAAATAACTGCTTTCTATTTGAATATTTTTTTTAAATGGAATTTATTGCTGTGATTTCAAAGCTGAATTTTTAGCATTGTTACTCCAGTCACATGATCCTTCACAAATCATTCTAATATTCTAATTTGCTGACCAAAAAACATTATTATAATTATTATTATTATATATTTTAAAACAGCTGAGCAGATTTTTTTGAAGTTTCTTTAATGAATAGAAAGTTCAGATGAACAAGATTTATTTGAAATCATCATTTATCATCACTTTTAATCAATTTAAAGCATCCTTGTTAACTAAAAGTACATTTCATTAATTTATATAATTATAATGAAATATATATATATATATATATATATATATACATACACACACACACACTCACTCTAAGTTTTTGATTGGTATAATGTATGTAATGTATGTTGCAAAAGCTTTTTATTTCAGATAAATGCTGATCTTTGAAACTTTACATTCATCAAAGGATCCTGAAAAAGAAAGAACTCAACTGTTTTAAATATTGATAATAAAATAAAAAATGTTTCTTGAACAGCAAATCAGCATATCAGAATGACTTCTGAAGGATCATGTGACACTGAAGACTGGAGTAATAATGCTGAAAATTCAGTTTGATTACAGAAATAAATTACATTTTCAAATAGAAAACAGCTATTTTTAAATAGTAGAAATATTTTACAATTTTCCCATTTTTGCTGTACTTTGAATTAAATAAATACAGGCTTGGTGAGCAGAAACTTCTTTAAAAACATTTAATATCTTACTGTTCAAAAACTTTTGACTGGTAGTGTATAACTTAATGTGTTACTTGCCGTTTCTTTGTAATTGTGAAATTTAATAGCAATTTCTGAGTGAAAATTGTTTCTTCACCATTTTTTTTTATTTTTCATTTTTCCCTAGTAAAATGCTTTTTACAGCTCTCCATAAAATTAACATAAAATAAAATAAAAATAGCAAGGTTTACATAAATCAGAAATATTTTTGATTTAGATGTCAAAAATGTGTTAAAGTTAAAAGAAAATAATTAACTAGAACACTAAGACCTGGTGTCATGCAACTTCATGAGCCATATTTGAATGTATTCAAATGGATAAAGAGTTAAATTGAGTCTGTTCCTCAAAACTTAAAATTCTGTTTTTGGAGATCTAATTTAACTTTATTTGCCTGGGAAAGAGCAATTCTGCTAAACACCTCTTTCATGTTCCACATATAAAGCGTTTGTACATGTATAATCAACTAGTGATGGGTCGTTCTTGAACGATTCGTTCATTTTGAACGAATCTTTAATTTGATCGGGACGAACGAGTCGTCTCGGGGAGTGATTCGTTTAGTCACGCATGCGCAACATCCTATTAGGTTCTGTACTGGAATTAGTTCACCTGTTTCGAGTCTTCGGGTTTTTAGAGTCGTTCGTTCACCTTATGGTGCTGTCATGTGATGAACGAACACCTCAAACCCGAAAACTTGTCAGATAAGAGGTGAGGTGAGTGAACCATAGACTAAAGACCCAGGTAAACAATGAATTAATATTTTCTGTTTCTTATAGTATTATAGTTTTGTTTTGTTTGAAGTGTGATAAACGTTTGTGTTAGCAGTAGATGTGTTAGGGAGGCAACAGGTAACATTTTAATTATATTTTGCAAAAATAAACTAAATGACTCGAAAAAAGATTTGTTCATTTTGCTGAACGAGACTCAAAGGTCCGAGTCGGTAAAATGATCCGAACTTTCCATCACTATAATCAACACGCAGGTGAGTAAATAATGATAGATCCACATTTGGTTGGGGAAAAAGCCATTTTATTACACGGATTTCAAAAATACTCGCTTCTGATTGGTCAAGCGCGGTATTTAACGATCTATTTTTCGTATATCAGTTCGCTCATCCGGGTAACTAAAACCGGCGCTACTTTCAAACGTCTCATATCACTCCACAGATTCGCGCTCTTTTATTTCATACGCCATTCTCACGTTTCAGTTATCGATTGTTTTAAAAATGACCTCAGAGGATATAAGTATTAATTAAGTTGGCTTGAGAAAATCAACTTACTGATCTACTATTTAAGATTATTATTCTTCTTCTGAGCCAAATTTCGGTATCTGTCTCCTCCTAGAGCTTTCAAGCTAGAACCACCAAACTCGGTCCAGATCTTCAGACTGGTCTGACTCGGTGTGCTGTATCTTTTCAGACTGATCCGGTTTACAGTTTTCATAAACCAGACTATCAAAACCACCAAAAATCCCATAGACTTACATTGACGGAATGTTCAAATGAGCAACACTATTCAAACTCCAACTGACAAAATTCAAATCTAAACTCCCAGAATCCCTTGAGACTCAATCAAGCTTCCCTTCTATGATCTATTTCTAATCCATTTAGACTCATTTAATATTTCTAATATTTCCAATCTAAATCATGCTAACAACATGCTAATAACTTGCTAATCATGTTAACAACATGCTAGTAACCTGCTAATCATGTTAGAAACATGCTAGCAACTTTGTTAATTATGCTAGAAACATGCTAGCAACTTCCTAATCATGCTAGAATCATGCTAGCAACTTTGCTAATCATGCCAGAAACATGCTAGCAACTTTGCTAATCATGCTGGAAACATGCTAACAACTTGCTAATCATGCCAGAAACATGCTAACGACATGCTAATCATTCTAGAAACATGTTAACAACTTTGCTAATCATGCTAAAAACATGCTAGCAACATGCTAATCATGTTAGAAACATGCTAGCAACTTGCTAATCATGCCAGAAACATGTTAGCAACATGTTAATTATTCTAGAAACATGCTAACAACCTTGCTAATCATGCTAAAAACATGCTAGCAACATGCTAACAACATGTTAGTAACATGCTAATCGTGATAACATGCTAATAACATGCTAATCATGTTAGAAACATACTAGCAACATGCTAATTGTGCCAACAACATGCTAGTAACTTGTTAATCATGCTAGTAACATGCTATTAACATGCTAATCATGCTAGCAAACATGCTAATCATGATAGAAAAATGCTAGCAACACGCTAGCAATATGTCGATCACGCTAGAAACATGCTAGTAACATGTTAATCATGTGCGAAACATGCTATCAACATGCTAATCAGGCTAGAAACATGCTAAAAACGTGCTAATCATGCTAACAACATTCTAGTAACTTGAAAATTATGATAACAACGTGCTAATCATGCTAACAACACTGTAATCAGCCTATAAAAATACAAGCAACATTCTAATCATGCTAAAACATTATAACAACATGTTAAATCATGTAAGCAATGTGTTGAATCATGCTAGCTGCTTTCATACTTTTACAACTGCTTCAAACTTTCAGGCTAGGCTTTCTCAAGCCAACTTAAAGTTTGTTCTCAAACTTTACTCATCTAGTTATATGTGTAATTGTTGCAAGCCAGATTGTTTTGTACATCGTAATTGATAATAAATAAATAAATAATTTGTAACTCAATATTTCGTGTATAAGAGTAGCCGTGTAATCCCAAACATAATATACAGTAATTGGAAACGTAATCAATGTATTAAAAAGTAACCGGTATTTAGACACGTGTAAATAAACAACTCACCCGTCAAATCTGACAGTTCCGGTCTGTTCGGTGTCCACCTTGTAATGGTCCAGAAGCAGCCGGACCACCTTGTCGTGTCCGTTTCGAGCAGCAATGATGAGCGGTGTGGATCTCTGTCCGCCCTCCTGGGTCACATACTCCAGCAGGTATCGAGTCTGGACGGTGGAGTGGTTCAGGAGCAGGGCAGCCAGCGTCAGGACTCTCCCCTCACTAGCCGCTTTGTGAACGTACCGGGCCAGGGACTCCAACCGGGCCAGAGCCGGTACCTCCGCCATCTGTGCAAGATTCGCCCGCTGATCTCAGAACAGATCAAGCCGTCTCCCATTAAAAACACCTGCCTGAGCTCTTCAGCTCATATATGAAGCACATGGAGAGTTTCTGCCAGACCAACCGACATTATATTTGCGCTGCGTTATTAATATGGATCTTATGAGCTGTTTATATATTTATAAAACAAATGAAGACTTTCAGTGATTATATGAACGGACTCATGAAACAACATATACTGTAACTGAAATAATAATCCGATATCTTAACATATGTCCTAGACTTCTAGAGTTTAAATATTAACTGTCTAATCCTGACGGAAACTGTTCAATTCAAATGAGTTTCAGTCGGAATTCTCTTTCACTTCTAAACGAAACGAGTTTGCTCGCCCCATTCCTTCACTTTTGTGCTTCGGTTTGTTCTGATTTCAGATCCGAGCTCCTCCGCGATAATGTCCGCCGATCGCTTCAACAGAACGAAGACAAATTTCGCTAATAAATCCGATATTGAAGCCAAATTAATGGTTAAATCTGTGCTAAATGTGTTTGTGCCTTTCACCTCTGCCAGTAACGACGCCCGGAAATGAAGTCAGCAATAACAGGAAGTGCGATACTGGGATTCCAAGGCAGCCTTTTCGAAATAAAAGTCCCATGAAATAATATAAATAAAAAAAAAATCCCAGAAGGATAAAATAAAAATACCATGGTAAAATCTGAACGAGGAAAATCATACTTTCTATATATTATATAACATGATGTATCATATATCTATGAGTATATAATATAATATAATATAATTTATGTGTTTGTTTACATGTTCTACACAGAAGTCTGGATCCAATACCAAAAAATAATGTGGATCTGAAAATATGTAGACGTAACTTGTATACTAAAATAAATAATATCAGCAGTAAACAAAAAAACAAAAAAAAAACAAAATTGTAAAACTGTAAAAAAAAAATATATATATATATATGTATATATATATATAATGAATCTATATATATATTTGTTTTTTTCATTTTTCAGCAATAAATGGCCCATAAAATAATAATTAAAAAATAAAATCACAAGAATTAATTCTTATTTTATATATATATATATATATATATTATTAATATATATTAAAAAAAGTTATGAAAAAGTTATGAACCCTAAAAATGCTTTTCTAGGGACACATGGTGCTGTATATTCAACTGAAATATTAAATCCTGCGATAAATAGAAAATGTAAGAAACAATATTTTTAAGTTGTTAATTTTAAAGTAATAAAAGGCCCACAAAGTTGTAAAATTAAAAAAAAAAAAAAAACAATAATGAATGCCACTAATATATATTTTAGTGGGGTTCATTATGGTTTTATTGTTTTATATATTATATTTATTATTATTATCATTATTATTATTATTTTTATTTATTTATTTATTTATTTTTTAAGCAATAGAAGTCCCCATTAAAAATCCCAATAATGAATTTAAATTTTCACATTATCACTTGGAAAACAAATATATATATATAAATATATATATATCAGTATTATATTTTTAAAGACATACAAATAGATTTCATGTGTTTAAGATAAATACTGATTTTTATTTTTGGCAGGTTTTAAAAATGCTTCTCTAGGGACATATGGTACTGTATATTCAAAATAAATATGAAACCCTAAAACATGTCATGCATTTCACAAAGGGAGGGGTTTGGATTAAAGGTTTATCTGCACACTCAACCGCACCGACTATAAATGCACTGAAGCTCTTGCAAAACCTAATCTTTCAGGATTTTGTGTTTGGACAGACAAGCTTTTATCATTCATTTGTTTTACTAACATTATTTTTATTTTAATGTGTGTTTTGTTTTATGTTACTTTATTAATAACCTTTAATTTTAATAAATAGTCAGAAGTCAGTGTATAGACCTGATGTATGTTGTCAGCTCAGTGTGAATTGAAGGGCGGGACAGTCACATCTTCTTGTGTTACAGCTACACCAGACACCTGCCATGAGTGTCCTGCAGCTTTACAAGCTCCTCATCGACGAGAGATCAGGACTAAACCAAAATGATTGCTTGCTTTTGACGTTTTACCCCTGCCCGCTGAGGTCAGAGGTCAGTCACGGGATCGTCTGCCTCCAGTGCGGCTGAAAAGCAGATCTTCATGGTGCCACTGAAATGCCACCCGTCATGCGCAAGAGGCAAAATTGTGCCATGCATGCTGCCTTCCTGAACAGGTCTGAAACTTTTTTTATTGTTGTTTTTTTGACTACATACTGTATGAAGTATATGGAAAGTTTTGTAAAGAATTAAGATGCACTGTAAAAGATTTCATAAAGTGGATGCGAGTATTTAGCATTTGTCTATGTCTGGTTCTAAAAAGTATATCTAATAATTAAATATATATATAAGAATATATATAAATATATTAATATTTAAATATTTAAAAAATATATGTCTAATGATTAAGTATTTATTTAAAATATTTTTAAATATATTATAAATATATATTTAAATATTAAAGTGCTTGGATTGGGTTGAATCCACCTTAGAATCACATTCAAAGCCAAAAGCTCTTTGATGCCTCCCAAAACCCCTGCAGCCGGAGATATTGCGTTGGGATTTGAGGGAAACAAATCGGATGAGATTAAAGTGCGTTTCCCACGGCGGTCCATGAGACGCTTTCTATCCGCTTTCTACGTTTTCTTGAGATGTAAATGGAGGAAGAGTCTGGATGCATCCCAAACCATCATCATTACACTTGCGCTTGTAGTTTGATGTTTTTTAGGTCAAGAATTAGTGATTTGAACAAACCCCAACACTAAGTATTCAACTTAAACTCGTTACGGTTCTATAGTGAGTTCTACACTAGGGTTATTATAATCAAGTAAACCTAAAACCGTTATTTGTCAAAAATTGTCATTTGTTACTTGAAATTAAAATGAACTTTAAATGCAATATATATTTGTAATATATAAAAATTAAAATATATATAATAAAATAAATAAATATATATTTCATTTTTAGTATTTTTTTATAATTTTAGTTTTTTTTTTAAAATATATATATATATATATTTTTTTTTTTTTTTAAATTTTAAAAAATATACAAAAAATATAAAAATGAAACTTTAACTAAAAATAAAATGAAAACAGAAAATGTAATATTAATAAAAGTCTTTTGGGGGGGAAATTTACAAATCTAGTTTATATTTTTGCGATGCGCAGTTTTAATCCTAAATATTAGTTTAGCCTTTTTGTGTGTCCTGCATCCTCACGTCAGCAATTCCATTAAAACCGATTTGTGGCCAACATCTGGTCCGTGGTGCAAAGTCAGCATGAAAGTCAAACAACGGGAGAAAAAAATTAAAGTGACATAACCAGAGTGAGCCAGATGGACATAAATAAATGAAAAATATTTGCCAGATGGTCCGGGGAAACGCACATCAGGCCCTGACATCCTTTATCAGACAAACGCTGCTAAAAGCATCAGCAGCCAGCGGAGCGTTATGCGACTTTAATGACCTTGGGCATATTTCTCATTATCATTTTATATTTGTCTTTTGATGTCACGTCCTCTTGACAGACACGGCTCGAGGGAGACGGACTCCTGTCTGAGGAAAGCTCAGTTCCACATGGACCTCTGGTGTTACTTCACCCTCCAGAACTGGCTGCTGGACTTTGGCAGGCCTTTAGTCATGGTATCAAAGTAATAGCAGAATAAAATTAATAACAGCAAAATAAAGCATCACGTAATTGTATTAAACAGAGATCTGAAACTAATCAAAACCTTTGCATTTAAAAAAATACATAAAAACATATCTGCACAAAATTCATTATTTTTGTGTAATTGAGAGACCTTTTTATTAATATTTTGAATTGGTTACATTTCAATTTTAGTTTTTTTTTTTGTTGTTGTTCATACACTTAATAATTTTTACAATTGTATTTATTTATTCATATTCATTTATATTAATTTTTTATTTACTTTTATTTTAATCTGTTTATTTATTTATTTTATTGTTTATTTTTATATACAAGTAAATGTAGAACAATTGCCAGTCATTATAACAAATTATGTTCTTAAACATAAAATTGTGTAAAATATTATTTGGAAAGTGTTCAGCTTCTATTATTGTTACATTATTATTTATTTGTACTCTGTATATACTTATAATTAATTATTTGGCAACATTTCATGCCAATTTTATTTTTGTGTAATTTAGATATCTTTTTGTAATATTTTTAGTATTTATTAATATTTTCAATTAGTTTTTATTTTTATATTTTACATTTTAATTTTAGCTTTAGCTGTTGTTTATGAATTTAATAAATGTATATTTAATTTAATTTATTTTAATCTGTTTATTTATTTATTTTTTTTTTACATACAAGTAAATATAGAACAGTTTCCAGTCATTATAACAAATTTATTTTTGTGTGACTTAGATTATTTTTTTAGTATAATATTAGATAATGTTTTTTAGTTTTTATTAATATTTCGAATTAGTTTTTATTTTAATATTTTACATTTTCATTTTAGTTTTTTGTTGTTTATGAATTTGATCATTTTTGTATTGTAATCCATTTATTTATTGTCACGGTTGTCGTCGTGTGCGAGGGATGAAGCAGGAGGAGAGCGGAGATCCAATAAATGCAGTTTATTATAATAATCCAAAGTGTACATAGAAACAAACAGCAGGAAAACGGCAGGGTAACGGCAGGGAAACAGCAACCACAACGAGCATAAACATAGTAACAATACAATCACCGACAAAAACACTGGGGATCAACCAAACTTAAATACACAGAACAGACCAATCAGAACAGGACAGGTGACAATGGTGTGACTAACGAGGACAGGAACAGGAAGACCAAATATGGGTAACACTGGGAAAGCACTCACAAACAGTCCGACTGGCACACACAGGTCTGACATTACCCCCCCCCCCCAAGGAGCGACTCGCGCCGTAACATAATACACCGGGGTGGGAGGGTGGGCGCCCTGGAGGTCCGTGCCGGGCAGACACAGGGTACATAGGGGAGTACCTCCAGGGCGGATCAGGGAGCCACAGCGGAACACAGAGTTCATTAGGACATGGCGGGTCGGGGAGTTCAGGGAGCCATGGCCGAGCACACAGTCCATTTGGCCATGGCGGATCGGGGAGTTCGGGAAGCCATGGCCAAGCACACAGTCCATTTGGCCATGGCGGATCAGGGAGTTCGGGGAGCCATGGCCGAGCACACAGTCCATTTGGCCATGGCGGATCAGGGAGTTCAGGAAGCCATGGCCGAATACGCAGTCCTTGGGGCCATGGCTGATCGAGGGGGTAGCTCAAGGAAATCCCCTACATACCCCTCCAACTTCTGACCGCCTTGCCTCAAACGCATCAACTCTGCCTCCGCATTCATGGTTTTAGGTCGGTGATTCTGTCACGGTTGTCGTCGTGTGCGAGGGATGAAGCAGGAGGAGAGCGGAGATCCAATAAGTGCATTTTATTATAATAATCCAAAGTGTACATAGAAACAAACGGCAGGGTAACGGCAGGGTAACGGCAGGGTAACGGCAGGGTAACGGCAGGGTAACGGCAGGGTAACGGCAGGGTAACGGCAGGGTAACGGCAGGGTAACGGCAGCCACGACGAGCATAAACATAGTAACAATACAATCACCGACAAAAACACTGGGGATCAACCAAACTTAAATACACAGAACAGACCAATCAGAACAGCACAGGTGACAATGTGTGACTAACGAGGACAGGAACAGGAAGACCAAATATGGGTAACACTGGGAAAGCACTCACAAACAGTCCGACTGGCACACACAGGTCTGACATTTATTCATATTAATTTATATTTAATTTAATTTAATTTTATTTTAATCTGTTTATTTTCTTATTGTTTATTTTTACATACAAGTAAATATAGAACAATTTCCAGTCATTATAACAAATTTATTTTTGTGTAACTTAGATGATTTTTTTTTGTATAATATTAGATAATGTTTTTTAGTTTTTATTAATATTTCAAATTAGTTTTTATTTTAATATTTTACATTTTCATTTTAGTTTTTTGTTGTTTATGAATTTGATCATTTTTGTATTTTAATCTATTTATTTATTCATATTAATTTATATTTAATTTTATTTAATTTTATTTTAATCTGCTTATTTTATTATTGTTTATTTTTACATACAAGTAAATATAGAACAATTTCCAGCACAGTCATCTTAAACAGTTTTTACAGTGAAAATGTTATATTAAAATTGTGTAAAGTATTATTTGGGAAATGTTTAGCTTTTAAATTTTTTATTTAGTTTTTTTATGTGAAAAGTGCATGTTTTGACCTGTTAAATATAATTTACATTTTCAAAGATAATTATAAAGAAAATTTAAATTTTAGAATATTTGATTAAAATATTGCATGTATTGTTTTAATAAAACTGCATGTATTGTATTAAATGTAATATACACTGTAATTTTTCCACTGTACTTTGTAAGGTAAATCGAAAGCCAATTAACAAGTTTTTACAGAATTTTTACATTATTATTTCCTTTAAAATAATTAATTATTCTTTTACACTGCATGCATTTGTTACACAAATATTTTTATTAAGCTATTACATCTGTGTTTGCTTAATGTGCAGTTTATAATTTTATTAAAGCACTTATTAATTCTCTTGCAAAAATGTTTTATTTCAGCCAGGAGGCAAAATCACTTTCACACTTTTATCCTCCTTTTTATTCTCTTGTTAAATGCAATATACATTGCAGTTTTTCCACACTATTTTGTGCAGTAAAATGAAAGCCAGTTAACTGGTTTTTACAGTCTTTTTACATTTTTCCTTCAAAATAATTAATAATTTTACACTACATGCATTTGTTGCAATGCACAAAATGTTTTATTTCAGCTCTAAGGTGTCTAAAAATGACCAATGTTTGCTTTTTTGTGGGTTCCTCTAGATCTTTTGTCCTTTGGAGTGGTTTCCTTTAAACAAACCCAGTGCTGGTGACTATTTCCACATGCTGTACAACATCACCACACCCTTCCTGCTGCTCAAGGTGAGTTCATTATTGTGAAGCAGGCCACCAATTTCTAGGCTCCACCCCTTCACCAAGCCCCGCCCATTTGCAAATTGCAACGTGCTGGACCAAGATCCATTGCACTTCTAGGATGGATGGCACAGCTGCTTTCGGTAAGGCTGGATGCTTTGTCAGTGTCATATTTGACGATGTGAGGCTCAGACATTTTATTAAAGCTCAAAGAGCACAATGACCTCAGAAGGAGGTGATATTTATGACCTGAGCCGCTACATGTCGGTGGAATGATGCATCACCCCAAACCTGTTGGAAATGAACAACTCTGACCTTTACATCTGAGAAAATATCTGGCAAACATCTCTGCAGTGCTTTGTCTTCTTGGACGAATTGGAGATTTTTCTGTCTCAAAGAACTGCGGTTTGCATGATTGATGACATGCATTGCATGGATCCAGAAATCTGTTATGATATAAAACTGTTCTGAGGTCAGTGTTGAAGAAATGCCTTTGTAATTTTGAGTTTGTGAGCGTCTGCTATTTTTACAGTGTATAAGTCAAATGCAGTATGCAATGATAAACATTTCAAATTTTATGGTAAATCCAGTTTTGTGTTTTAAATGTGATTTTCGACACAGCTTAAAGTGAGTTGCTGTTTTTGTAGCTCTTCTGAGGAAGTTGTCATTCACTTGTTTTGCAAATTTCAGATTTAATGTTCATCCAATCTCATTTTGTAAATGACCTTTCTGTATAAAAAAATTCTTTGTATTGTTTGACTACTTTTGACTATAAGAGAATACAGGAAAATATAACTTAATTTGTGGCTCTTGCTAGCTAACTTTCAATTTCATTTTTTATACTTAAAAATCTGGCTCAGAAACTCTTTTCTTTACTCAAAGTTGATCTTGACAAGTATAGGAAATTAACTCTGTTAATCCTAGAGCAGTGAAATCTGCTTCTCTATTTTTATGTGTCCTCTTTTGGTATACATTCATTCATTTGTTTGTTTGTTTGTTAATCTGGCAACATTGCAAATTAGCAATGGTTTCACGATATGCGCTCGTCTTGATCTGAATCAAATGATTTGTGAACTCGCACAGAATTCCAGTTCTAAGTCAAATTATTAGCGATCCACACTCTGAAGTTACGATCTGAATCAAAAGATTCACGAACCGGCTCCGAAGTTCCAATCTAAATTAAATGATTCGCCATCCCCGCTCCAAAGGTCTGATCTGAATCAAAAGATTCACAAACTCGCTCAGAAGTTCCGATCGAAATCAAAAGATTCCCGATACACACTCTCCGAAGTCCCGATCTAAATCAAATGATTTGTGAGCTGCTCTCCGAAGTTCCGATCTGAATGATTCGTAAACCATCATTTAAAATCAGGACTTTGGATCGCAAAATTCTTCAAAACATGAAATGATTCGCGAATCTGCTCTGAGGTTCTGATCATAATCAAAAGATTCACAAACTCCCTCATAAGTTTCGATCTAAATTAAACGAATCGCGCTCCGAAGCAAGTACTGCTGGTCTGAACAATGATTCGCAAAACATTTATTACGCAAAATGATTCACAAATCCGCTCTGAGGTTCCGATCTAAATGAAAAGAATCACAAACTGGCTCATAAGTTTCAATCTAAATCAAATGATTAGCGATTCACACTCCGAAGTTCCGTTACGAATCAAATGTTTAGTGATTACACTCCATTAATATGACAAGCTGCACTTCAAAATACATATTAGATGGAAACATTGTGCATTATGATCGAGTTTGTAGCATAATTCACTATATTTAAATTCCGTTGGTAACAGTTATCAGTTCAAGCACATTTCAATGTTGTTTTTTTATTTTGTGGATATTTGTAGCTACATTCAGTTTAACAACAGAGTTAAAGAGGGTAAACTTTATCATTCAACTGAACTGTGCACGTAGCCTATGTTTTAAACACTTCGGCTACCTTATATGTTCTGTGTTGCTAGGGACAATTTGATAGTCACTGGATATTGTCCCTAGCGTCCCTACAAAATTCTGCACCTTTGGCATTTTGGTGTATTTTATCTCATGCAGTGTTCTGTTCCAGCTGATAGAGCGAAGCCCAAAGACATTACCTCGCTCCGCCGTCTACCTGTGCATCATCACATTTGTGATGGGCGCCAGCATACACCTGGTGGGAGAGTCCATCAACCATCGTCTCCTGCTCAGCGGATACCAGCTACACCTGAGCGTCAGAGAAAACCCTATCATGAAGAACCTCAGACCAAAAACTCTGGTAAAACAAACCAAAAAGCGTCTCTCAAATGGAAACATTAGTTTCAAGACCTTTCAACACTATTTGTATATGCAGCAGTTTTCAGTCGGGTTTGTACATGGCAACTGATGTGGTTTGCTAAGTCAAGCATTATCATTATTAATGCTCATAGTTACATTTAGTGATTAACAACTACTTAAATACTATAGCAACCACATAGCAATTCCCTTTGCAACCACCCTAGCATTGCAGTGTTATTTTAGCACTATTTATATGTCATAGTATGGTAGTGTTTATTTATATTACAGTATTTATTAATATTTTTAATGCATTTTTTAAATTTTCAGTTTAAGATGTAGTCATTTAATTTTGTTACATAATGACATTTAAATTTTTATTTAGCTTTTTTTTTTTTTTTTTAGTTTTAGTACAATTTAGTACTTTAGTACTTTACCTTACATTTCTTTTAGTTAGTTGCCAATGCCAATTTTTTCTTTCCTTTTTTTTTTTTTTTTATCTAATATTTATATTTTACTTTATTTCAGCTTTACATCAGTCTGGGCTATTATAGTTAACTAAAACAAAAACTATTAAAGAATCATTTGCATTATTTGAAAACTATATAGACATATTTAAAAAATAATAATAATACAATATAAAATGGCAAAACATTTATTAAAACTTTAATTAAAATGAAAAAATATATTAATAAATAAATAAATAAATTATTAATATTTAAATATTAAGAAAAATGATAATTTAATCTCAATTATACTAAAATAGTTTCTTAATTAAAATTAAAATTAAAATCTAGTTTCTCTGTTTTCTGATAGATTGACTTGTTTGAGCTGCTGCAGTATTATGATGAAAGTCTGGGTCATTGCATGTGGTAAGCTGTGAAATATTCTGCACACATTAAGCCCTTACATTTCAAGGCTGATTTACTTCATTCTAATTCAACCAATTCATCTGAAAATCATAGAAACATCCTTGTCACAGGAAGGTTTAAGCAGAAATGTGCAATTTATAATTTTATTAAAGCATTTGAATTAACTCATCATAAGGCATCTAAAAATCACTTTTGCATATATATTTATTTTTTTTTTACAGGTATGTTCCTCTATTCCTCATCTTGTTCCTGTATTTCACCGGCTGTTTCACTATAGTCAAAGCAGAGAAGACGATGCCCATCTCTGCGTGGCTTCTCCTAGGTCCTAGTGGCCTTTACTACTGGTCAGTGTATCCCCTTTACACTAGTGTTTGACCTGCTCATCGGGTACCAGATGCTCTTCATTATTTACCTCAACAAAACTCAACTCTCCATCCCACATCAGAATTATTTATAAAGTCAGCCCTTAAAGAAAGAACAGCAAGCATATCGTGTGTTGTGCCACGGAAATAAGGAAACAACCGTGAGCTCCAGTGTCACACATTAACTTTGTTTCCAGGGTGTGTTTACATTAGTGTGCCATCTGACACAGGCATTTCCTTTCGTTTCCTTTCGTTATCTGTTAGACAGATGATTAATTAAGGCAAGACACAACAGGTGAATAGAATTAAGCATTTATCTATATTGCCATACCATCCAACAGAGAACGTTCTGGCAAAGTTTTAAACAAATGTTAAGGGAGAAGTCCCCTTTCAGAACAACAATTTACAAATAATTTACTCGTCCCCTTGTCGTCCAAGACGTTCATGTCTTTCTGTCTTCAGTGGTAAAGAAATTATGGTTTTTGAGGAAAACACGAAACGATCGGTCATTTTTTCAGAAAAAATAAAAAAGCACAAAAGCTTGTGTGGCACAGGCTCTGGGATGCGCGTTCATGATGCTACGAATTAGTGACGGGTCGTTCTTTAATGATTCGTTCATTTTGAACGAATCTTTAATGTGACTCGGAAAAATGAGTCGTCTCAGGAAGTGAATGATTCAGTCGCGCATGCTCAACATCCTATTAGGTTCTGTACTGGAATTAGTTCATTAGTTACACGTTTGTGTAAGCAGTAGATGTGTTAACACGTAACATTTTAATTATATTTTGCTGAAATGAACGAAATGACTCGAAAAAAAAGATTTGTTCATTTTCCTGAAAAAAAGACTCAAAGGTCTGAGTCGGTAAAATGAACCGAACTTCCCATCACTGCTACGAATCACGTCTAAGTTCATCGTCTGTGTACTCCGGCTCAAAAAGGTACAGTATGGCAAAAAACTCCATCTTATTTTCTCCTACAACTTCAGAATCGTCCAACATCGTTGTACCTTTTTGTTTGTAAACAGTGTTTGACTTACTTGCACTTTCTTAGTCTTTGTGCGTTCGCTTTGTAAACGCTGCGTGACCTTCCGACGTGATTCAATAGTACGTAGCGTTGTGAACGCGCATCCCAGAGCCTGTGCTACACAAGCTTTTGTGCTTAAAAAGTATACAATTTTTTATTTTCAGACAAAAATGACAGATTGTTTAGAGCCTTTTGAAGCTGCATTTAAACTACATTTTGGAAGTTTAAAATCGGCATCAATGCAGTCCATTATATGGAGAAAAATCCTGAAATGTTTTCCTCAAAAACCATAATTTCTTTACGACTGAAGACAGAAAGACATGAACATCTTGGATGACAAGGGGGTGAGTAAATTATTTGTGAATTGTTGTTCTGGAAGTGGACTTCTCCTTTAATAGAATGTTTATTCAGAAATATCAGGTTAGCACAAGAACATAATTTATACATGATCCATGGAATGTTTTTTTAAAATATTCTTTAAAATGTTACTTCTTGTTTCCGAACATTCATTCAAATGTAACGTTCTCAACTTTTTAAAAAACCCGCAGAATACAGATAGGAATAAAACTCTAGTTTGCCTGTAGTGTCTTGCCATTAATTAAAGCAATATGCCACTTGAGGTGGTGTGTTAGTGTTTTTACCATGGGTAACTGTGGTAAAATCACTGTATTGCTCATGCCTTGCTGCAATATGATTTAAAAACACACAAGTGTTTAATAAATAGTCACATTTAATCATAGCTCTCTACTCTTCAGGTATCTTGTGACGGAAGGGCAAATCTTCATCCCGTTCATTTTCACTTTTTTTGCCATGACGGCTACAGTTGTGCACCAGAAGCGCAAAGGTTTTCTGCCCGATGGTAACGGACTCTTCCTGCTCTACAGTTTTTCGCTATCACTCCTGTTAGTGACCATCTGGGTCGCCTGTTTGTGGAACGACAAGGTGTTACGGAGGAAATATCCAGGTGTGATATATATACCAGAGCCGTGGGCCATTTACACATTGCATCTCAGAGACAAACACATGACGCTCACAGACTGAACCTACAGTTCAAATCACTCAGAGCAGATCAATATGACATTTTTATTTTTCAATAAGACTTGCATTGCAACTCAAACTTTATTTATTCATTTGTAAGTAACTGTCGTGTTGCATCTTTAAAAATGGACTATTTCTGCAAAAAAAATAAAATAAAATTCAAAAAGTGTGCAAAAAGTGTTTTGTGTATTAAGGCAAGTCGCTATAGTCAAAAACATTGTTTTTTCATGCAGAAGTCAGTTTTGAGATTTTAAGCTGCTTTGCCTTCATAACACGTCTTTTTTATTTTATTACTCTTTATCTATTTGTGTCTGTAGCTTTAAATTCCAATATATATATGTGGCGCTGGACCACAAAACCGGTCATATGGGTCATTTTTTTTCAAATTGAGATTTATATATGTGACCCTGGACCACAAAACCAGTCTTAAGTAGCACGGGTATATTTGTAGCAATAGCCAAAAATACACTGTATGGGTCAAAATTATCATTTTTTTCTTTTAATCCAAAAATCATTAGGATATTAAGTAAAAATCATATTCCATGAAGATATTTAGTCAATTTCCTACTGTAAATATATGCATTGCTCAAAACATCATTTGAACAACTTTAAAGGCAATTTTCTCAACATTTAGATTTTTTTTTTTTTTTGCACCCTCAGATTCCACATTTTAAAATAATTGTATCTTGGCCAAATATTGTCCTGCCAAACCATACATCAGTGGATGGCTTTCATCTGATGTATAAATCCAAATTTCAAAAAGTTGACCCTCATTACTTGTGTTGTGGTCCAGGGTCACATATCATCTGAAAGCTGAATAAATAAGCTTTCCATTGATGTATGGTTTGTTAGGATAGGGCACTATTTGTCTGCGATACAACTATTTAAAATCTGGAATCTGAGGGTGCAAAAAAATTTAAATATTGAGAAAATTACCTTTAAAGTTGTCTAAATTAAGTTCTTAGCAATGCATATTACTAATCAAAAATTAAGTTTTAATATATTTACGGTAGGACATTTACAAAATATCTTCATGGAACATGATCTTCTCTTAATATCCTTATTATTTTTTGGCATAAAAGAAAAATCTATATTTTTTGACCCATACAATGTATTTTTGGCTATTGCTACAAACATACCAATGCTGCTTATGACTGGTTTTGTGGTCCAGGGTCACATATCTTGCAATTAGTTTTCCTCCACTTTAGCAGCACTTACACCAAATTTAGCAGTTTTATTCTTATCAATATTCTGAAAGTTTTTATGAAGAAGTTTGTTTATATGTCTTTCACCTGATTTTATACATTTTATTCCTAATAACTACTTTATTCTGTTGACAGTATTTTCAATTTATGGAGTGATAAACAGAACTAACAGAAACAGAAATCCAAAATCCCCTCTGTAACTTAAAATCTGAAAATGTATGCTAATTAGGGCATATTTAATTAAGCTTTCAGGACAGGCGGGAAAAACGTTTCAGATAACTTGTACAAAACAACTGTTTTACTGAACTGATTAATCGAGTGGGGAAATAAGGTGGTATTTATTTATTTTTTACCCTATTCATCTGCAATGTCTTCCCTCAAAAACTAATATGTTAATTAATTATGTACGTAAACTAAGACATTTAATTAAAAAATTAATTACTTAAATAAATATACACGATGTGTACTGTCATGGGTAGAATGGACAAGGCTCATCACTTGCTCACGCATAATAGGTTTATATTATTAATTATACTATTGTACCTTTTCAATGTACATTTACAAATATCCAGTGTTTATTAAAGTTTCCCAATGTCATTCAGGCATAAAATTCGCGCCTCAGCGTAAACGCCGCTGTCACGTGACGCCCGCTTTTTTCCCTCAGCGCCGGTCTTATCAACTTTGTGAGTAAAAATGCAGAAATGTTCTTAAAAATCCTTACAACACGACTGAATTGGATAATATACACTGTAAAAAAATAAAAAACACAATTTGTTGGGTCAGCTTAAAATAATTTGTTACCCTGCTGCCTTAAAATTTTAAGTTCAGTCAACTAAAATAAGTTTAGTCAAGTTGAAATATTAAGTTGTACGAAGTAACAACTTAGATATTTGTGTTTGCTAAACTTAACAGATGGGTAAGTAACCCAGCTGCCTTAAAATTTTAAGTTGATTCAACTCAAATAGCTAAGTTGTCACTTAGTATACTTTAACATTTCAAGTTGACTAAACTTTTTTTGAATTGACTGAACTTAAAATTTTAAGTCAGCCAGGTTACAAATTATTTTAAGTTGACTCAACAAGTTGTTTTTTACAGTGTACAGTGTATGTGATATTTTTAAACAATTCTAAGATTTGTCTTCCAAATGTTTTTGATTAAAATGTTGATTTAAATGGAGATTCAGCTTTCTGTGCCGTCGAGCGCCCCCTTTAGGAATTACAGGTCATTACAAACAGCTGACAACATTTGTAGCCCAATGTCTGATTTACTGTAGTGTAGTGGAGCAGGTCTGCTTGTGGACATGGTCAGTTTAGCGTCTGTTCTTTGCGTATTATTTCTATGTAAACAAAAATATAATTTACTTAATGTATACTTATGTCATTGCAGACGAAATTCCTAAGTCAAGATCAAATCAGTGGTAAGTGGGTTTATTCTCTTGGGTTTATTATGCCAAACTTTTCGTAAAGACACTCTGTGATTGTTTTTATCTGATTAGTAAGATAAATTTAGAGTTATATCGTTCACATAAGACGGAAATACAGGTTAACAGAGAGACTGAGATGCTTTTACTTGAGTACCTATTACAGCTTTCATAAAATGTTTAGTAGACCATTAGTTTGTGAACATTTAGATTTGAATATAGCCTATATATATGAAAGAACGTTTCATGATATGTTAAACATTATATAAATGTTGGAAGTTATTATATATTGCACTGATACTGAAGCTCATTCAATAGATTTTATTCTTTCACTGGAAACAAAGTGGAATTTGTTGCTGGTCACTGGACTTGAACTGACCCATTAGTGCTCGACAAACACGGTGCAGATCCTCTGATGCAGAAACAGAGAAAGAACCATACATGGGGCTCAACAGGGTACAAAATATGAGAATAAAAACAAGACAGACAGATGCATGATTTACATCGTAAACACAAAGATATACACTGCGGAAATGCGAGGATATCTTGAACGCTCCAGTCTGTCATACTGTCTGGCTTTGATTCATTCCTCCACCTGCTGTTGTTGATAATGCTGTAATCTTGATTCCCTCTTACACAGGTTGTCTCAGTTTATGCCAGAACAAATCCTTCATTTGGGATTAAAGAGATTCTTTGCCAAACTGTATCCAATCCTTATCAAACAAAAAAGATTTTTTTTTTCCATCTGTCATCTGGATACATTTCAAACAATCAATTTGTTATGGTCTTACTTCAAAGTTAAAGTGCATGGTGTTGTTTCTCTAATGTTTGCATACTACATTTTCTGTGTATAGTAATATGTTTCTGTCTGTTTCTGTCAGAGTATAAGGAGTGTTTTTCCCTGTATGACCAGAAGCGCAGGGGTAAAATGAAGGCGGAAGATCTGCTGACGGTCATGAGATCTCTGGGCTGCTGTCCGACCCTGCAAGAACTCGACAAACACTTGCTAACCCATAAAATCGGTATAGTATCTATATCTGTTGGTCTGTTTAAGTAAATGAGTTGAGAACTGCAAAATAATGATTGCTTTTAAATTGTTTTCTTAAACACCTCCCCTTCTGCTCCTCATCTGTCAATCAAAGATAGCCCCGCCCCAAACTCAACTGTTCCCGCCCACTTTTTCAGCAGCCAGAAAGTTCATTAATTGTGAAATGATTTCAATTCCACTTGAATTGGCCTTTTTTGTAACATTGATAATGAACTGAATCAACATTAAAGTTGAAATATGACACTTTTCTTCTGCAGAGCAGGGTTAACGTTAACTGAAAATAAAACAATTAAAAATTAAATAAATAAAAAAAAAAAAAAATTATTATTTGAATTGAACAAATATTAGAAATTAGAACTAACTGAAATAAGTTTAATTTGGAAAGGCCTAAAATTACTAACTGAAAATAAAAACTATACAAAACAGAATTAAAAAGGAATTAAACCTATAAAATAGTAATAAATTAAACCTTTATAAATAGTACAAATAGTAATATTTAAAAAGAAAAAATATAATAAAAATGACTAAAGCAAATTAAACTAAAAATAAATCTGAATATATAAAATAAAAGATAATTCAAAATATTAATAAAACAAACAATACTAAAATAACTGCTGTAGAGCTTCTTCTTAATAGAAATTAAGTTTGTTTCATTGCAACATTAACACTGTTGTATTCCTGTTTTATTAATGCACAGATGCTTTGAAACAATCCATATTGTATAAAGCGCTATAAAAAATGTTAATATTACAGATTTCCTTAGAAATCAATTCCCTGTTGAGAAAATTAATAGGATTTTTTAGTTCTTTATTGGTTGAGTCAAGCAGCTCATTGAAAACCAACTATAATAACAGTGACTGTGAACATTAAACTGAGATACTGGAAGTATTTGAACATGCAAACAAATGACTCACGTCAATGTTAAGTTATCGCATATATGTCCTCCTACACTTCCAAGCCCCAGGTAAAGTCAACAGTGTAAACTTTGCTGACTAAGATAAGTAAGATAAATGAAACTCAACAATAACAATTGCAAATCTCAGTGCCCAGCACATCCAGATAAGGTCAGTGAATGCAGAAAGATGGTTTATAGAGTCGCCTGGAAATAAAACAGAGCACTGAAAGTCCTTTGCTATACATTCACAATGTTTTTAATTGAAAGAAGTGTCATTTGAACTGACATCACATGTGGTGCTGCTGATGAAATGAAGCCTTGCTTGACAAATGTGATGAAATGTACTATGTATAAACCCTTTGCAATAAATATAACTCTCAGCCTGTCAGACGTGATCAAACGGGTTCTGTATCTGAAGCTTTTTGGCAAAGCGCTTTGACTCTGCTTGTCCCAGATAAGAGCGGCGAGTTGGACTTCTCCACGTTTCTCAGCGTGATGCACGTGCAGATCCAGCAGGAGAACCCGCGGGCCGAGATCCTGCAGGCCGTGAGGTTGATGGACACGAGGAAGCAAGGCTTTATTACGGCGTCTGAGTTCAGGGCCAGACTGACATGCTTTGGAGAGCGACTCACAGATCAGGAAGGTAAATCTGATTCGGACCATGTGCACAGGAAAGGTTGAACTACATTACCCACAATGCATTGTGCGGTGTGCCATTCTAAGACAGATGTTGCATATTCCTGCTTTATATCTCTAACAAAGCCGTTTCCATTGACCGATACTTGGAACATTATCTGTAAGTATATAAAAAAAGAATTCCAAACATTAGCTTTGCAGGTTTTTGATCGTCTCAAAAGTCTTTTAATGTCATGCAACGTAGGAACTTTGGCTAATTTATGCATTTTATTAGGGTAAAATAAAAGATATCACCATACATAATTAAATGTGCCCTAATTTGCATTAATTTCCAGAAAATTAATCTGAACATTGGATAAAGCCAGGTTCGAAATTCTTGTTTCATTTTATTGTCATATATGAGTTAAAGGTTTTTATAGGGATTTTGGATATCTGTTTTTATCATTTCATAAATTCCATAAAGTACTGTTAATAGACGGGAAAAAAATTCACCACATCTTTAGACATAAAATGTTATATAATTTAATAGGAATTATATAGCAACAAACCCTTCTATAAAAACTTTAAGAATATAGACAAAGATAAATTTTGGTGTATGCAAGTGCTGCTGAAGTGGAGAAACAAACTCAGTTTGAGACAATTATCTTTAAAAACATGCATTTTTAAAGAAATACAGACGCAAATAGATAAAGTATAATAAAATAAGTATCAGACTAATAATATATGAACAAGCACCTCAGTACAAAACTTCAGAATATAGAAAGGAATAAAATAAAAAGGTGTATGTAAGTGTTACTGAAGTGGAGAAACAAACTCATTTTTAGGAAATAATCTTTACAAATATGCATTTTAAATTAAATCTACAAATGCAAATAGTTAAAATAATATCAGGCGAATTATATATGAATAAACCCCTCAGTAAAAACCTTCAGAATATAGGAAGGAATAAAACTGTAAGTTTTGGTGCATGTAAGTGCTGCTGAAGTGGAGAAACAAACTCATTTTGGGAAAATATTCTTTAAAAATGTGCATTTTTTTATGAAACCTACAGACGCAAATAGATTAAGTGTGAAGTGGAGAAACAAACTAATTTTTGGAAAATATTCTTTAAAAATATGTGTTTTTAATTAAATCTACAGATGCAAATAGATAAAATAATATCAGCCGAATTATACCACTCAGTAAAAACCTTCAGAATATAGGAAGGAATAAAACTGTAAATTTTGGTGCATCTAAGTGCTGATGAAGTGGAGAAACAAACGCATTTTAAGAAAATTATGCATTTTAAATGAAATCTACAGACGCAAATGGATTAAGTGTAATAAAATAAATATCAGGCGAGTTGTGTATGAGCAAACCCCTCAGTAAAAACCTTCAGAATATAGAAAGGAATAAAACTGTAAGTTTTGGTGCATGTAAGTGCTGCTGAAGTGGAGAAACAAACTCATTTTTAGTTACTACCTTAAAAAAAATATGCATTTTAAATTAAATCTACAGACGCAAATAGATAAAGTGTAATAAAATAAAAATCAGGTGGATGATATATGAATAAACCCCTCAGTAAAAACCTTCAGAATATAGAAGGGAGGAAAACTGTAAATTTTGGTGTATGTAAGTGCTGCTGAAGTGGAAAATATTCTTTAAAAATATGTGTTTTTAATTAAATCTACAGACGCAAATAGATAAAATGTAATCAAATAAATATCAGGTGAATTATATACGAACAAACCCCTCAGTAAAAACCTTTAGAATATAAAAACAAATAAAACTAAGTTTTGGTGCATGTAAGAGCTGCTGAAGTGGAAAAGAAAAGAAAACACCAGAAACAGCCTTTAAAAATATTTGTAATCGAAATTTACAGGCGCAAATACTGTAGATAAAGTGCAATAAAATAAACATTTAAATGTGTGTTGTAGATGTTTTCTAGTCTGAAACAAGACATGTTGTGAAAGAAAAATATCCCAAAATCTTAAAGTTAACCAGCAAAATTCCAAATTTTGATGTCAAATGCAGCACATTAAAAACATCTGCAATCCATCAGCATAAAACAATCTTTTTGCCTTATTCCTCATTACATTGTTGTTGAATGAATTTAGTTAATAATAATGCTGTTGATGTTTGTGTTACAGTGGATGAGCTGCTGAGTAAAGCCGGCGTGGCGTGTGACGGACAAATTAACGAAGAGGGTTTTGCAAAGATTGTGACATTTCTGACCAGCTGATGAGCTGCTATAAATCAGTAGCAGAATGACATTCCAGCTAAAAACCTCAGATATTACAGCCTCTAAATCTTCCTAAATTAGCAAAAAAATGAAATAATTACACAAGCATGACCATATTTAACTGATAAACCACCTGCCAAACTGCTTTAATCATTAACTAACGACCGTGGGATTCTTTTCAAAGTCACCAGATGTGCGACTTTTTTACTGTACGGTTAATAGTTGGTTTAAAGTTGACTTTCCAGAACTTTCCAACTGTTTATTTAAATAGTTTAAGTAGTAAAGATTTGAGATTGTTGGTTTAGTGTTTGAAATTGTGATCGCAGTGCCCTCTTGTGTTTATAGAGAGAATATAATTTTGGTGTAATGAATCACATATCTCAGAAATCAATTTTTAAATGACGTCTTCTCTCAACCTAAAGACCCCGTTTAAAAACAATAAATGTGTGTACACGTGGATCACCAAATGTCCACTGCTCCTCTCTGTGTGTAAAAAGATGTTTAAACAATTTATTAGAACCTATAAAAAGCAAGAACTGAAAGCAAACTCTGTTGTTTTGTGAACCAAACCGTCTTTGGATCATAAAGCCCATAAATTCCCCTGTTGTCGTGTTATTGTTTGCACAGCTTTATGTGTCTCTGTTGAGATAATAAACTGAAGTAAAGCTGTTGAGGTAGATTTACTCCCTAAACCACAGACCTGCTGTCAAATGTTAATTAGATGGAATAACAGTAAAAGTTAACTTTGTAATTGTGTTTGTGAGGAAAACAAACATTGCTATGATAAGACAGGACTTTATTATGCCCTTCAAATGGACAACATAGTAACACTGTTTACATTCATTTCCTTTCGGACCACCACCTTCACATGGTTGAGGTCATTGACATAGCTTTATTACACTTCAAATGAGCAATACATTTTAATTATTTCAGAATTTCCAGGCAATAGATTCAAACAACGAAAAGGAGGTCGGAAACCAGCTATGAAAAATGTAGCAATTTCAAGTTGCTGCTTTAAAAACTGCTGCATTTACCGTAGGAGCATTTATGCAATTATTTCTTTTCTTTTTTTTTATCTTGCAGCATTTTTTTAATGCAACAAAATATTTGAAAAGATGGGGTTGGTAGCTCATAATGTATTATTAAGAATTATACATAAATGTTCTTTTTTATTTTTTTCTAGCTTTTTTTAATGCAATAATATTTTACTCCAAATGTGTGGAAAAGACAACAAATGAGGTTGGCCAAATATTTCTAATAAATAAATAAATAAATATATATATATATATATATATATATATATATCATAATTTAATTATTATTACTATGATATTTGTATGTATAAACGATTATTTTGAAATCTGTTTTTTTTTTTCTTTTTGAGTTTTAATGCAACAGTATTTCCTCCAAACACGAGTAAAAGTGGAAACTATAAAAAATGCATTGCAGCTTAAGCCCAATATTTTATTTCGATGCTCTGTACATCCACGTCTGCTTCAACGCGCACGTTTACACGGAATAAAACCACTTTTTAGAATTCAGAAATGGGGACAGAAGCGTTAAAAAGCACGGTGGCTTGCAGCGGACGCATGGTTTGCAAAAGACAATTTGGCACGAACGTTTAAGGATGCAACATCTCGAAACGTCACTTGAAGGAAGTAGAATAAAAAAGGGCTCGCACGACATCCTTGCAGAGTTTTCCAAAAGTTCCCTTTATCCTCCAGTATTGTATCTCAAGTAAACAGCGCGCTTTTACGCACGGCTTTGCGCGTCTACCTCCTAATGGCGCAGTCCGTGGACGGCAACGCGTCGGTTTGCCCGTTCACCACCGACAATCTGTACTCCTCGGTCTCCATCACGTTCAGAGGAATCACCGCCTGGCTGTCGTCGCGCTCCTTCACGGTGCCCGAGAACGGGCGGATCTGACAGCTGTTGGCGATCGCGGGCGAGGAAATCCTCCAGAAGAAGTCCTTGAGCATTTTCCTGAACTCCCTGCGCATGAGGCAATACAAGACCGGATTCAGGCAGCTGTTCGAGTGCGCCAGGCAAATAGTGACCGGGAACACGTACGTGTGGAGCGTGTAGTAGACTTTGTCCCAGTGGATGACGTTAAACTTGACCAGGACTCCCCAGAAGGTGATGGCGTGGTTGGGCAGCCAGCATATGAAGAAGGACAAGACCACGATCGTGACGGATTTGGTGACTCTGGACCTGCGCTTGGGGAGGTTGTTGTTCATGCTCCGCAGGCGAATGAGGCGCAACAGGAGCAAGTAGCACACGACGGTGATGAGCATCGGAAACACGAACGCCACCAGGATCTTCTGCAGGTGATAGAGAGCGTGCCAGTGCTGGCCGTTGGGGAAGCGCAGCAGGCACAGCTTGACGCCGCTGATCGAGCTCACCGTGGAGAAGATCGCCGTGGGGACCGACGCCACGGTGGCCAGGAGCCACAGGAGCGCGCTGACCAGCTTCACCGAGCAGCGCTTGTTGCGCGTTCGGTCCTTGAGCGCGGACGCAACGGACCAGTAGCGCGTCACGCTCATAGCGGTGAGGAAGAACACGCTGGCGTACACGTTCATCACGGTGACCGTCACCACCACCTTGCACATAACGTGTCCGAACGGCCAGGTGAAGTCGAGCGCCGTGTCCACGGCCCAGAAGGGCAGCGTGAGGACGAACTGGAAGTCCGTGACCGCTAGGTTCATGATAAAGTAGTTGATCGTGGACTTCTTCCTCCCCTGTCGGACTTTCATGAGGAAGAAGACCAGCAGGTTCCCCACCAGACCCACCGCGCACACCACCGAGTACACGATGGAGATCATGACGCGCAGCTCCAGCGTGCCGTCCGCCGCCAAGTCGATGTCCTCCAGGTTGCTGAAGCGGCTCAGCTCGGACCCGGAGCCGTTCGCAGAGCTCTGGTTCTGGAAGTCCGCCATCCTGTCCAGCCACAGCTCAGCGTCAGGTGCCCGGTGCAGCCCGGGTCTGTGGAGGGCTTGCATCACCTGGCTGACTGGCGGGAGGGAACACTACGAGAGCGGGTGACGAGTGCGCGCCACATCCATACACAGCGATAATGAGGCTGGGGACTCCCGCGCCATGACGGAGCTTCTCACGGTGCCGCAACCGCCGCTGATGCTGCTGCGGATGCTCTGTGCGGGGCTTTATGAAACCTGCGCCACCTGATGCGCCGCCCGTGGGGGCGGAGTCACGCCGATCCGCTCCTCCCTCTCGACCATCGAAACGAGGTTTCACTTTCTTTGCTAGTGTTGTGCCTAGAAAACAGTAAGGTGTATTTCGCACATTATACAGTATTAGTAATTGGTCAAATGTGACCCTGGACCACGAAACCAGTCAAAAGGGTGAATTTTATGAAACTGAGATTTATGCATCATCTGATAGCTGAATAAATAGCTTTCCATTGATGTGCTGTTAGCATAGGACATCTGCCAGAGAAATCTGGAATCTGAGGGTGCAAAAAAATCTAAATATTGAGAAAATCGCCTTTAAAGTTGTCCCAATGAAGTTCTTAGCAATGCATATTACTAATCAAAAATTAAGTTTTGATATATTTACGGTAGGAAATTTTAAAAAGATATTTTCATGCAACTTAATACTTATTATCCTAATGATTTTTGGCATAAAAGAAAAATCGATCATTTTGACCTATTGTTGGCTTTTGCTACATATATATACGTGCTACTTACAAATGGTTTTGTGGTCCAGGGTCACAAATGTTAATTATTCTATTAATTAATTACCAAAACACAGATAAATAAATAAAGAGGTTGCAGAATGGACTCATACAAAGATGTATACAAAACATTTTATACTTCTTGCCATTATATAAATAATTTATTAAATAGTTAATAAATATTGGTCACACCTACACATTTTGTTTCTTAGAAATATGTAGGACCAAAAACAATGGAAACAAATAAATGAATAAATAAATAATGAAATAAGTAGATTGACTGGGGTATATGCTCTGCAAAAAGGTTTTTAGGACTTTTCTCAAAGTGAGAAATAGAAATTAAAACAGGAAGAAAAAAAAAATCATCATTACATTGTGATTGAATATTAATATAACCACAATGGAAATTCTGCTCATCAAGCTTGCATTTATTTGATTCAAATATTTTTACTATTTAAAATAACTGTTTTCTATTTGAATATATTTAAAAATTTAATTTATTCCTGTGATTTCAAAGCTGAATTTTTAGCATCATTACTCCAGTCACATGTTCCTTCAGAAATAATTGTAATATTCTGATCTGCTGCTCAAAAAATATTATTATTATTATTATGTTGAAAACAGGTGAGTAGAATTTTTTCAGGTTTCTTTGATGAATAGAAAGTTCAGAAGAACAGCATTTATCTGAAATAGAAATCTTTTGTAACATTATAAATGTGTTATAATGTTGCTAAATAAAAGCATTAATTTCTGTAATAAAAAAAAATAATAATAATAATAAGTTTTTGAATGGTATAGTGTATAATGTTACAAAAGACTTTTATTTGGTTTTATTTCAGATAAATGCTGATCTTTGGATCTTTCTACTCATCAAAGAATCCTGAAAAAATGTTCTCACCTTTTAATATTGATAATAATAATAATAATAATAATAATAATAATAATAATAATAATAATAATAAATGTTTCTTGAGCAGCAAATCAGCATATTAGAATGATTTCTGAAGGATCATGTGACATTGAAGACTGGAGTAATGATTCAAAAAATTCAGGTTTGATCACAGGAATAAATTACATTTTAAAATATATTCAAACAGAAAACAGTTGTTTTAAATAGTAAAAATATTTTAAAATTTTTACTCTTTTTGCTGTACTTTGGATCAAATAAATGCAGGCTTGGTGAGCAGAAGAGACTTAAAAACATTAAAATCTTACTGTTCAAAAACTTTTGACTGATTTTTGATTGATTTTTTTATTAAATATTAATAGAATCATATTGGCCACAGCCACAACATACTGTATGAAAGACCAAAAACAATGCAAATAAATAAATAAAATAAATAAAAAGTATATTGATTGTGGATTAGACCCCAAAAAAAGTTTTAGGCTTTCATTTTTGCAACACTATAGCTAATTATATTGGTCACACCTCAAAGCATGCATGTACCACAAAAAGATGAACGACCAAACTTAAAAACAGAGAGAAAAAAAAAGTATCCGTGCACTACAGTGACTAAAAAATGGACACTGCATTAGAGAGACCGCCAAACGCTGAAGTTTCTCTCATCCCCAAGGTGTTTTAACTATGTAGAAGCATTATAGTTTCACATCTGTACGCAAAATCATACCTGTGAAGCTGAACAAACCCGCAGCCAAAGACTTTGACCTTCACAGACCTGACAGACAGTCCGCTGTGTAATCATTAATCCGTAGCACACATATGGAGGATGAAGCCCAGGGAGACGATATAAACATTTATCCACGCAACTAGATTCCCTTCGCTTGTGTAGAAATACTCCACACCACTCCAGTCCATCAGTTAACATCTTGTGAAGCCAAAAGCTGTGTGTTTGTAAGAAACAAATCCATCATTAAGATGTTTTTACTTCAAATTTCTTTCTCCTGTTGTTTGTTTGAAGCTGTTTTGGCTTGTTAACAGTGCTTTATCTGTGCATATTTCTCCCCTGATTCAGACCAGACCACTTTTTCACTGTAGGAAGTGTTACTATGGATTATGGCTTCATAAGATGTTAACTGATGGACTGGAGTGGATTATCGTGATGTTTTATCAGCTGTTTGGACTCTCATTCTGACGGCACCCATTCACATCTATTGGTGAAAAAGTGATGCAATGCTAAATTTAACAACATACCAAAAGCAAAATCAGCTGAGCTTGAATCTCTTATAAATAGGTCACTTGTAAGATTCCTTAGTCGACTCCTCCTATGTAGACAGCAGACGGCAAAGCCGCTCACTAGGTTTTGGAACGGAGCCCTAATGATAAAGGGGCCATAAACTGCCCGTGCATGTATGAATTTCAATATTGATTCAATCTTATATTAGACATTTGGATTGTGTCATTGCAGTACCATTGAATGTTTAACTTTCAGCCGTTCTAATTAAACTCCACAAAGTCGTAAATGTCAGTATGCGGGTGGGCGTTAGCGACCGTAATGTACCGGTTAAAATAAACTATACACTTTAAAGATGTCCTCGACTCAACCAGAACATCTGAATGGATGAGAACACACACGTTCTCCTTTTGTGTCACAGCTGGACATGTTTACCTTTGTGTCGCTCAACAATACAGTAAAAAGACAACCTTGCACCAGTCTTGAAATAGACAGACCTACATGCAGTGAGAAAATCAATCTGAAAGCACCAATGCTCACATAACAATGTGTTTTTGTAAGCTAGTGGTTTATATTGAGCATGTACTAGCGTGTTCACATTGCGCCTCGTGATAAAGCAGACGTGAACAGCATAACAGTAAGTGCAAATGGAAAGTTCTTTATTTTTAATATTTTAGTCTCTCGGGTCAGTATTTTAACAGATAAATGACATACTGCAGCAAAATTATTTTTAGAGAAAGGTTCTTTACTTTTTCAGCGGCTCATTGATAAGCGACAGTTTATAGAAATAAAATAATTACTGTTATCTGTCCGCCGTGCCTCTGTCAGAAAATAAGCAGCTATATTTGAAAGCGGAAACATTAGCAGCATATTTGATGATTTGCTGTATTTGGGTTGGCTGTGCTTTGTTGGTGTGTTGGTTATTAAAAGATTGTTACTGGTTCAAAACAACCCAAAATAACATTTTAGAGAAGATAAGTGCTTTAAACAGTATATGTGATGCTTTTAAACCCTCCATCATGTCGTGTCTGTTCAAGTCAAAAATAGTGTCGCATATGCTGCTGATAATAAAGTGAAAGTTGAGTTGAAATATTGGCAAGATTAGTAGTTCTTCAAAGTTGTTCATCTTAAATCTGGATGCAAGCTATACAAAAGAAGCAATTATACACACACACACACACACACACATTTTTATATATTTTGCATTTTATATTTTTTATGTTTATAAAAATTGTAATTTTCCATTTTTAATTGAAAATTATAAAAATATATATTATGTGGAATTTTAACATTTTTAAATTGTAAAATTTATTTTTTAATTTGTATAAATTGTTATTTTGTATTTTATATTTATATAAAAATAGTAAATTTGCGTTTTTAATAAAAAAAAATCAATTGCACAAATAAATAAATGATTACTTTGCATTTCTATATATTATATAAAAATTGTAAAATATATTTTTCATTTTTTATAAAATGTTATTTTGCATTTTCAATTCATATAAAATTGGTAAGGTTGCATTAATTGAAACAAAAAGTTAATTGCATAAATAAATGGTTACTTTGCATTTTTATATAATTATATAAAATTATTATTTGGCAGTTTTAATTGTAAAATATATTTTTAAAATTTTATAAATTATTTTGCATTTTATATTATATAAAAAATGTAAATTTGCAAGTTTTATTGGAAAAATATTAATTGCATAAATGGTTACTTTGCATTTTTATATATTATATAAAAATTACTATTTGGCATTTTTAATTGTGAAATATATTTTTCAATTTTGACAAATTTTTATTTTGCGTTTTATATTTATATAAAAAATGGTAAATTTGCATTTTTAATTGGAAAAAAATTAATTGCATAAATAAATTATTACTTTGCATTTTTAAATATTATATAAAAATTATTATTTAGGATTTTTAATTGTAAAATATATATTTACATTTTTATAAAATGTTTTCTATTTTATATTTATGTAAAAATGGTAAATTAGCATTTTTTATTGAAAAGTATTAATTGCATAAATGGTTACTTTAAAAATTATTATTTGGCATTTTTAATTG
Source organism: Labeo rohita (assembly GCF_022985175.1). Classification (NCBI taxonomy): domain Eukaryota; kingdom Metazoa; phylum Chordata; class Actinopteri; order Cypriniformes; family Cyprinidae; genus Labeo; species Labeo rohita. The sequence goes on from NC_066893.1 coordinate 27,559,337, forward strand.
TAAAATGTATTTTTTACATTTTTATAAATTGTTATTGTGCATTTTGTATTTATATAAAAATGGCAAATTAGCATTTTTAATAAAAAAAATAATTTTTAATATTTAATAAATTGTTATTTTGCGTTTAAATACTAATAAAATGTTATTATGCATATTTGTAAAACATATTTAATTTTATAAATAAAGTAATTTTAGATTTTTATATAATACGTCTATTTTTTATTTTATAAATACACATCATTAGTGAAATTAGTACACGAAAAGGCTATAAAGTTTTAGTCATTCTAATTGAGTTGTTGTAAATTTACATAGAAGCATATATTAAATGTCTGTATGATGATATTAAGGGTTTATGTTCCTGTCATGGTCATGTCTGAAAGTGAACTTGTCCTATCAGCTCTGCTTCGTTGGGCTTTTTAATTGGATTCTTGAATTTGAGCCCCAATAATGATCCAGTAGGCTATTTTAGTCGTCACACACACACACTTATACACACACCTCAGCATCCTTATGGTCTACTTTGGGTTTTGGCGTGAATTTCTGAACATCTGTGCGATTTCTGCATCAAGGGTGTCTAATGAGGTAAAAATCCCACAAAAGAGCAATAAAGTTGAAAACTGGAATGAGATTTTCTTTAATATCATTAAATAATCCAATATTCATTGAACAGGACTGTTTCTGTGCCAGGCCCGTATCGTTTGTGTCTTGGCGCTGTTCTGCTGTCCTACATCTAAACACTCAGTAGACGTCTTTGAAAGCACTTCAGAAAACCACAATCTTTGACCCTGAATCTTTTTCTGGTTCCAGCATGTTTAAAAATGTCTTTATTCTCACCAAGAATGATAACTATCATAATCAGGGGCGTAATTTCCACTGGGGACAAGAAGCTCATAATTCATGTACAGTTCTAAGGTCTGAAGAGACTTAACTGCGTCCACACCACCGCGCGATAACGGTCGTTCGGTTTATTTTAAGCGCGAAATGCAGTTTTGTCATCTGCCGCTTTAAATGTTCGCGCTCTTTAAAGCAGAATGGATTCTGATTGGCTGTCAGTGTTTTCATCATTCGTCAGTTGGAGAAATATGTTCAGAAAATGATTACAGCGACATGTCGTTGGAACTTCCTGTGTAATTAGAGAAATTGGCTTAATATATGGTATAGTTATCGTGTGGAATGGCCTTTAGAGTGGTTTTGTATCATTTAACTGCACACTGTTCCGCATCTGTGTTGTACATGAGCGACCATTAAGGAGATTATGGATATTTAATAGGCCTATCATACCCTTCATATCATACAGTATTTTTCCAGCACGCAGTATTCAGGTTGTTTTATGTGTGCATTGAATCTCAGGCTGACCTACTGGAAATTTTCAACGTTTTGCAGCCATATATAACTATATTTGTGTATGCAATCTCAAATCCCTGCAGGTGGAACCCAGACAGCGCTTTTCAGTTTAAATAAGAAAGTAAACTTACATTATAGATCTGATGAAATGGAAATAGCATTGTAGGAAGTGTGATTTGATTCACGCTGTGGAAATGTTGAATCAGCTGTCTAATGAATCGATTGAACTGACTCGCGCATCTGATTCAGTCGAACTGAATCTGTCAGACTGTCAGATATTTTTCATACAAAATTGGATTAAAAAATAGTAATAACGAAATGAATTAAGAAGCCATAGAATAATTAAACGTTGCGTTTCTCCGAACAAAAAGTATTTTGTTTCTAAATGAATCATTTGCGTGAATAACTTGATTCGTTCCTGAATGAACCACCAGTGAATGATTGACGTTTTTGTCAATGTAACTGCATAAAGAGTCACTGTACAACTATAAACCAGTAAGTAATAGTAGATTTTAACATAGTTTAACATGGTTGGACACAATTTTTCTCATAATATTATTTTAGGTGTCAGAGATTAAAGACTTGATTTTGCCACAAAATCAGCAAATTAGCATTTACAAAGCAATGATTGCCCCAATTCTCATTATGTTATTGTTTTATAGGCTAGTTTTTCCATTTTCTGGCCTTAACACTCTAATGAACATCAGGAGAATCCAACTTAATGTGTTTTCCCCTCAGATTTTGAACTCAAGATGAAAATCAAACAAAAAAGATCCGAAAGCTCTGTGATTATGAAATGATTTATTATAAACACACTGGGGCAGAATATCTCCATATAAATGCAGATGCTGTCATTGAAATAGACGTCTCATTATTCGTTTCCCAAAGCTTTTCAGAAAGCAGCACAAAAGGCTTTTGACAAGCTTTTAACAGTTTCACATTATGAAGCAGCAAAAGATTCAATAATCTGCACTCATCTGACACAAAATAGTAATTAATCAGCCTTTAGGTCTATATATGACTTAGTGACAATATAGTGAGCTGCTCTGTTGCCTAGTCTAGTCTTACATAGGCAGCTACCTTCACTTATGGAACTAATATGTGATTTAGAACGTCTCTGGTCAATAGCCATGCAATAAAACACGGCTATATGACCGCTTCATAAAACAGATCTGTGTATCACTTCGTAACATCCTTAGCAATATAAACAACCCATTGTCGTTGTCAAAAAATTCCATATATTATGTATTTTATCAATGAATTGTTTAAGAACTATTTAATAAAGTGTAAGTGACTCCTGCTGGCGTTTATAACAGTGTCATTTACCTTTAACTTTGAGGCCACGCCCTTCCCCTCGTAACGAAAGTTTTGTGCGGGCGGGAGATAAGTTGATATGTGTGTGGAAGCCAACAGTTTTCGAATATTCATAACTTTCCCTTTTCAGATATGGTAACATGTTCATCAAGTTACATTGTTCAATGACACTTCTTCAAACCAGTCTGGTTTAAACTAGAAGATGGAAATAGCTCCTTTGCTTATGCTGACAGATGTATGTGTTTGAGGAAATATGGTATATTTTGCGCAAGAAAAAGAATACGTTATGTATTCTTACCTTATGTATTTTTCCTTAAAGAATTTGGCTAAAAACAGGTATTCTGTGGTAAATGCATAGGTATAAATACTAGCGTACAACCAAAGTAAATTTAGGTTCTGAAAACATTGTGGGGACATTGTTTTGAAAAAAAACTGTTTTTTTTTTTGTGATTATAACGTTATGTAAAGGTTGCAACAACGTTTCTGACAATACTAGCATTATTTTTACTCAAAATACAATATTTGAATGTTTGTTTATAATGATGTAAGAATGTTGAAATGTCTAGTTTTCTTGTGATAACATTATTAATTTTTTTTTTTTTTTTACAATATTTATCAAGTACAAATAACTTCATAAGGACATTCAAAGTAGTATGTAGTTCTAAGAATGTTTTCTGTCAATGTTATGAGAACGTATATTAGGTAAGTTATAAGAACGTTCCATAAAGATTACTCTAATGGTGCGTTCACCAAAATGCCTACGGCGGATGATGCGAATCGTGCGTATTGAGCGTTTCGGGCGTTTCGGGCGTTTGATGCGCGTAACACAAGTTGAAAAATCTGAACTTTGGCAAATATTCGCACCGCGTTAACCAATCAGGAGCTTGCTCTAGTAGTGACATGATTACGACGTAGCGAGCAGAGGCTGAACCGAAACAAAATTGGAGGACAAAATCATCGTCGCTGTCTGTGGATACCTGGAGCTGTACGATACATCTTCGTACTTTTATAGAAACAGGAATAAAAAATCTTCTTGGAAGACATGCACATCGGACAATCTGGTAAGTTGTAAACTCTTTAACAGTTTGAGCTATATACATATTGACGGACTGATCTGATGGACCCAGACACATCGCCGAACGAGTCTACGTTGTTTTTCAGCCTTCCATAGCACATAAAGCTGGCCGAACGAGCTCGCCGAACGAGTCTACGTTGTTTTTCAGCCTTCCATAGCACATAAAGCGCAGCTACCCTTTTAACAAAATCCATGTCAGCCATTTCGCAACGAGACTGGAGCCACCTGGCAGAAGCCCCTCCCATGACGCGAATTCGTGTATGTTGTGAAGTGAATTTAGCGAATTTCACATTAAGCGAGTAAACTCAACATGTTCAAGCGTCCAACTACGCGTGATTTATTCACGCAAGTTGCGTCTGGTGTGAACGCACCGTAAGAATGTTTTCTGTCAATGTTATGAGAACGTATATTAAATATTAGGTAAGTTATAAGAACATTCCATAAAGATTATT